>NC_030432.2:16788394-16850894 GCF_001660625.3 Ictalurus punctatus | reverse complement strand
AATTTGTATCAGTTGATGGAAACATAGAGCACAGCATCTATCTCCATTCCCTCTGAAGTCTAATCTGAAATCAGTGAGGGACAGCAGCGCAGTGTGACACCAGAGTCGTTGGCTGACTGTTTCAGTTAATTAGTGGCCAAATTGGCCAAGCAGTCGCATCCCCACCTCGGCCCATCAGAGACCGCATTAAAAAGCACTGCGAACAGCTTTGACAAAATCAAATCACTGCACTTCGGTTGAACTGGTATTAATTTCATATTGACTTGTCATTTCATAAGCTGTACATTTATACATCCTTCAGATAAGATCTGATGGCCACTGAAAGCTCATGTCTTTAGTAAATTAACTAGGCTGAACTAGCCACTCAGAATAAAGCTGCACATATGTACACTCTGTGGGTGTGTTTATATATCTTGGTGGGGACCAAGTGTTTCCCACAAGGATAGGAATAATTGATTGTTTTGACTTTATGGGGACATTTGGCTGGTCCCCACAAGGAAGACTTTTTTTTTTTTTTTTTTTTAAATAAAACCTTCAGCTTTTATTTAAAATGACTAAAATGGCCAAAAGCTTTCTTTTTGATTACTAAGGTTAGGGTTAGGTTTAGGTGTAGACATAGCATTAATTAACTCCATTAATACAGTAATTATGTCACTATACGGTCCTCATAAGTATAGTAAGTCAAACTTGTGTGTATATTAACATACAGTATGCTGTACTGACATCATGATAGTTTGTAATCTTATTGCATTGGAACAATTAGGCTTCAAATGTGAATAAACATAAATGACAATCCAAAAATGTCTGTACCCAGCAGTAAGTCCAGTAGAGTCCAGAAAGACAGCGTTGTTTTCTAAAGCAATCCGCTGAATGTAGAAACAGAAACAGAGACGGAGAGAACGAAAGAGGCAGCTTGACAAGGCCTCTTTGTCTGTCCTTCTCGGCTTGGCCCCTCAGACCGGGGGACAGCAGATTGAATATTTTAATAGAATGGATGAGAGCACATCAGTGGTGGAGAGAGGGTTCAATCAGGCGGCGTGCATCGGGGTATAATTTCAGTTTCGTATGTTTCCTCCGACTTGACAGTACTTGAAAAACAATGACAGTGACCCAGTTGCAGGATTCCAATTAGTATTAGATATGCAACAGTTGAGATTAGAATGCAGGCTTCCTTTATGGCGACCGGGTGCTCTGATTACCCGAGCTGCACAAGTGTCAGGCCTCGATAAAGAGCAGGGAAATAGGGGAAGCAGATAAGACATCAGCAAGCCCCAGCTGCACATCATTTCCCTGGGGGAATATTTATTTCCAAATACCTCCACTCTTCCCAGCAGTCGCAGAAGTTATTTTAATCAGCAGGGGAGAAAATTTTCCAAGGAGACATTTTCCGAGAAGATGAGCAAGGATAGGACAGTGTGTTTTCCATTTGAGGTGTTTATTGCTGCGGTTGTGTGTCCAGTTGCCTGTGTATGTGTGTGTGTGTGTGTGTGTGTGTGTGTGTGTGTGAGAGAGAGAGAGAGAGAGAGAGAGAGAGAGAGAATGGAACAGGCTTACTGACAATTCTGACATTTATATTGAAGCTGTGGAGTGGTGTAGAGTTGCAAACATTTGAATTCCACCCACTGTCTTTTCCATGCATTGTAAAAAGCAGAATATTTGCATTTCATAGTTTGTTTTTGAATACGTATTTCATTCAAATAGTGCAAGTAGAATCATGTATTCTTAATTTTTTACTGTTCCAGTGTTTGTTTTATCTAAATGGGTGTATATATTTCTTACTGTGACTGTCTCCTAAGATATAGAGTAAGATTGTGTTAGTGATTCAAGTTATTTCTTATTCCGTCTTAATAAAAATTGTATTTATTGATTGATTTATTGATTTCTAATTTAGTCTTTAAGCTAAAGAGAAATATGGTCTCTAATGTAATTACTCTTTAAACCCTTAACGTTTCAGTCATTCAGTTATTCACCATAAAGCATATTATTCAGTATGTACTATGCATTATTCAGTAATTACACTGAAAATAATAATAAAAAAAAAAATTACAAAATCACATAAGGAATAAATGTAAGTTTGGATGGTTCCTGGAACATTAAGGAGTTAGATTTGATTATTTATTAAATTTGATAATTATAACTGCTCACGTCGTACTAAATATTCAGTTTCAGCAACATAGAAGCAGTGTGCTTGCTTCTACGAGAATTTTAGTATTATAATAAATTTTGTATTCTTGGAAAATTGTAGTAAGAGGGAGTTAGAATTAATTGCATTAAGTGAATTTATTTTTTTTTTTTTAAAAAAAAGGAAAATTCAAGAAATGTGCAGTCATGAATACGCCAGAGGCAAAGACAACAAGCAGTGTGTAGACTGTGTGCATATTAATGAAGCTGAACGCACTTGTCAGTCAAAGTAACACAGTCATTTGATTATGAGATCGGGGTGCCATTACTCTTTCTCTTTCTCTCAATCAGCTGTACAGACCCAGGAATGTAGAAATGTGCATTGTATTATGGATAAAGCCATGATTTATTTTAGCTCCACTGATACAGGGAAGTGTGTATGGTCACCTTATATCTATTGGAAATTCCTGCTTTATAGCCTAGAAAGATTAGGACTCTCTCTCTCTCTCTCTCTCTCTCTCTCTCTCTCTCTCTCTCTCTCTGTGTATGAATTAGCCAAGTCAAAGTTCATTCACACAGCCACTCTTTCTAATTAATCCAATACACACTCTCGCACAAGCATCAGGTAAAATGCGATGTTGGGTCATCTGTAAGCCCAAAGATTTTAATTAAGTCTTTCTAGAACACTGTACCTTAATGACACTGGCTGTGGAAAGTCTCCAGCTTGTCCAGCCATGTGATCCTGGGTCAAGGCCCTCCTGTAGGACCAGTGCTCTAATCTTCATCCCTCTGCTCTCTCTCTCTCTCTCTCTCTCTCTCTCTCTCTCTCTCTCTCTCTCTCTCTTCATTGCACCACTCGCATCTGGCTGTTCCTTCTCATCTTTGGAAAAAAACTATCCTTAATCTAAGTGCAAAACTGTACACTGCAACACACTTGCACATCCTGCTAGCACATGGAACACATGCATATTAGCTGAGATACCAACAAATATGGATTTATGAATGATGAATGTGCTAGGCTTTGGTTAAATTCTGTTTACAGAGAGGTTTTAAGGTTCTCGAACCACTAGATGGCAGTGTGGCACATTTGTGTGAGCACAACTCTTCAGGTTTTAGATGACAGAAGTGTAACCTCATGTGCACCAGTGTGACTGGCTAGATAAACCGAGGCACCTGAGTGAGGAAAGGGACAACTCTCAGCCACTGATTTACTTGTCATTCACCACCTGTTTGTCTTTCTCATTCACCAGCTAGATCTGTATGGTGATTCCATTAGGTTGACCTTAAACCTTCAAATGTGTAGTTTTGATATGATAAATATAAATATAAATATAAATGCATTTCAGAATTGCACAGAACTTACAGTAAGTTCTGGAACTGAAATGAGCAATTGTATGAATTTTGGATCTTGAGAATATCCTTCATTTTCAAGCTACACTAGTAGATAGCATTATTCCTTAATGAGGACACTGTGGTAAAGTGTTGTCCGTTCACCTGGAGATTGTGAGATCGAATCCCATTGATGCCATAGCCATATGAGGCTGGGAGTCGGAGAGAGCATAACTGACTCACGGTGGAAATATTCTGTTCTTGTCTCCCCTGTTGATCAGATTGACACCGGTTAATTGGGAACATCTTTGAGCTCATGCATACAGAATAGTACAGATATTACTGTCCTCCAAATACACACAGTTGCCCTATGACATTGCATGAGCAGTGGAAGCAAGTATTAGTTTTCACCATTCCCAGACAGATAGCTGTCACACAATAGGAGACCTAGCTAGTGGTGGAAATGGGAAATGAGGAAATTAGGTGATGTGGGGTCAAAGTGAAAATAAAATAAAATAAAATAAAATAAAAAACAGAGAAAAATATTATGCCACTTCATTCAGTTGACTTTTTGTAGGTTTTTGACTGTTTTGTATGTTTCTTCTATTCTATTCTATAAAAGTTTTTCTGTTTCTGTTCTAGTTTTTCTGTTCTAACCATGTGGTCTCACCAAAGAAAGAGAAAGAAGAAAAACCCTGTTTAATAAAAAAAGTGACCATTCATTCATTCATTCACCCATCCATCTATTCATCCATTCATCCATTCGCTTATTCAGTTTTGTCGTGGATCCGGAGACTATCCCAAGAACACTGTGATTGAGGCAGGAATACACCCTAGATGAGACACCAGTCCATCACATAGCACATGCACATTCACATGCTCATTCACACCTAAGGGTAATTTAGCATAGCCTATCTACCTGCTTGAATGTTTCTGGTAGGTGGGAGGAAACCAGGAAAAACATGGAGGAAACCCAGATGGACATGAGATGAGACCATATAAAACCTAGGAACCCTGGAGCTGTGAGGCAGCAATGCACCGTGCCACAGTGACTCCTGAAATGAACACATGATTCATTAATGACCCAACTAACATGGCAATGGTTTGGCACCCCATCCTGGGTGTCCCCTGCCTTGTGCCCCGAGTCCCGTGAGAGGCCCCCGCGACCATGTGTAGGATAAGCGGTACAGAAATGGATGGACCCAACTAACAAGCTAACATTTTGTCAAGATTTTGGAAAACATGGGTTTTAGATTCTTAAACGGGTTCTACACAGAACCATCTACTGTACCTATAGTGTTTCTTGGAGAAACAAACCTAAGAACTGTTTGGATACCAGATTTTCCAAAAGATTTTCCAAAGAGTTAATTTGTAGCTGTTACTTAATAACTAGTTACTTATTGTGAAAGAAAAAAAAAACGAAAAAAAAAAAAAACAAGCCACTGTCTCCGGTGTGCCTCGGACTTCATTTCAAGATCTGTTTGTATCTGAATCTTAATGACCATCAGGATTTCTGCATGTGGCAGCCAGCCCATGGATGTGATATAGATTCATGACCCCCTGCTTGAAAATGCCTAGCTGAGACCTACCTGTTAAAGCATATTCCCGTCTCCTTCAATTAGCGCCAGGTTAGCTTGAAGGCTGTTTTCACACTGATTTATTTATATCCTGCTGTGACGCTGTTAGAGAACGCCACAGAAAATGAGACAGTTTACTGGAATTTTGTTGTTTTTAATGTTGGTAATTAATGTCAGTGAGAAAGCGGTGTACTCAGAGAGAGTGCAAGAGAGAGAGAGAGAGAGACAGAGAGAGAGAGAGAGAGAGCAATATGAAAAGACACCTCCAGTAACTGCTCCTCTCATTGAGCACTTCAGGCATTTATTAAAAACCAATCATTCAGCCCATGTTGTTGGAGTTTCTGGCCTGCCAATATGCATGTAGTCACCATTTTTCTTGTCTGGCCTGGCTTTGATGGAGTAGCTCTGCTCGCTCTGCGCATTTCAGTTTCAAGTCAACAGGGAGCCAATGAGCATGTATGAACCACAATAGCATGTTAACATTAGAGACCTCGGTATTCTTCTAAACGCAGAAGCACTCCAAATTCTCCTCTTGCGTGTCTCTGTCCCACTGCTCTTTCTCTTCTTCTTTGTCTCTCTTGCTGTAGCTCTATGCCTTTGTTCCTACTGCATTGTCTATGGCTGGCTGTGTGAATGACGGAGGTCACCTCAAGGGCTTTTCTGTCCTATTCAGACTACCCAAGCCTGAAATTCAGTGACCCTGCATCTACACATCAGCCTACAGGAGCTACCTAGACATGCTAAGTATAGTGACATATGAGACAATTAATGTATTATATTTGGATTCATGGACACATTTTGCACAAACTGTAATAATAAAATAAAAAAAAACACAGCACAGCAACCACTGTTGGTTAAATTAGCTAGCTGACATCAGGTAGCATTGAACACAGCCTTGTGTGGAGAGCGTGGTGGCCTGCTTGCTATTCAGGTCCACTTTTACATTAGCTGAAATTAGCCACATTCATAACTCTAATGCTTACACGAAGGTTAGGTGGTATTGAATAGCCTTGTTACTTACTGTACGTGTCCAACTGAAGGAAAACAACTCATTAGCTTGCTAAAAATAAGCTAACTAGCATCAGAAAGATTACCTTAGCTAAAGATAAATACCTAATTTATTGATTTCAGCTGGTTCCTTGCCTTACCTTGCCTTGGAGAATTGCTATATCTTAGCGTGTTCAATACTTTTTTCCGGTGTCATTCCTCTTTATTACACAACTTTATTTATGGACTTACATGTTGTGAATTCGTTGTATGTCTGGATTTCTTGAGTTAATACTGATGTCTGGTGAAAATATCCTATGAATAGTCTCATTGGAAATAAATTTAGTGAAAAAAAAATAATGTTGACGCATTCGATACTTATTTCCCCCACTGTATACATAGCTGGTATTACATAGAGGGATTGTCAATGAAGATTCTAAACAGGTAGCTGAAACAGGTGGCAGGCTAGGTTGTTACCTACTATTGGTCTATAAAATTAAGTATTAAATAAAATGAGGATATAAATAAGTTGGATGGTAATCAAAAGGCTTTTATTGAAGTAGCTAGAAATTACCTACATAGCACAGTATCTTGAATGGTATTCTCAAGGGTCCTTTTTAGGGTGTTTTTTCCTTTCTGAACCCTTTTAAATGTTAGCAGAGTTGCTACATTTGTACACAATGAATCTTTTTGAGTATTAGCGGTATAAACAAGTGAAACATTCTTTATCTATACCAGAAAAAAATATCTTTTGCTAACCTAAAATTGCTAGCTGGATTAGTGCCAAAATATGTGTTTTTAACCTATGTGTTTTTAACCTATGCTACTAATACTGTAGTAAGTTAACTTTAGCACGCAGAATATGTCATAACATCATGAGATTCATAAAGTGTTTGATGACAAATTTCTTATTTGTAAGAATTTTAAATAGAAACAAATTCCAACTGCACAGCTCTCGCTCATTTTAATTTGTCCAAATTTTTAATGAGACATAATATCAAGTTTAGCAAGTCAACATCAGCAGCTGGCTTATGGCCCAAAAATTTGGAAAACAACAGTCTACATTTAAAAAAAAAAAACAAAAAAAACAAAGCAACATATTGAGCAACATATTTTTGTCACAAAGGGAATGTCATTAGTAAATAAGAGCCAGACTAGCACTTAGATAGACTGTCACGTCATGGTCAAATACAACGACTGAAAGCTGAGAAAGTGCCTCATGCGGAGAATGCATATGTATGTGTGTGTGCAAATGCATCTATTATCCTAATGCAAATCACTGGTTTATGGAGTTTGATCTAATTTAAGGTTGTTTGTATTAGAGACATTGGCTAATCTATCTATCTATCTATCTATCTATCTATCTATCTATCTATCTATCTATCTGTATATGTGTATATATATATATATATATATATATATATATATATATATATATATATATATATATATATATATATATATATATATACACACACACACACACACACACACACACATATATATATATATATATATATATATGTGTGTGTGTGTGTGTGTGTGTGTGTGTGTATGTGTTTAAACATTTAATGCAATTTCTTACACCACATTTGAGCTTCAAAAATATAGCATGAGTGACTGAGGATGAGTCTGACAGTGCGTAACATGGTGCTTCAAGGCTACTGCTGCTCTAATAAAGCAGCAGGAGACGTGCCCTTAGGAGGAGGCCGGAGTGAGCCCGTCAGGAACAGCAGAGCGTCGCTCTAATCCTCAATCCCTGTTTGAAATGCAGAGCCAGGGTCAAGGATTACAATAAACTCCGATTATCAAATAATGCATGCATTCTTATTCCAACAGAGCATCTCATACTGCTACCTCCAGAATACTGAGTGAAAGGTGGGGTGGGGTGTTGAAGGTTTAGAGAGGGCAACATCAAAGAAGGACAGATGAAAGAAAGAAAAAAGATGTAAGTGGAAACTTTCTAGGGGTTTCGGAGCTGTTGAGCCAGTGTGCCAGTGTCCTCATGTTCTCAGTCTCCTCCTACACCTGGTCAGAAGAGTGTAGCAGCTGAGGACTAGCTCAGGTCTCATGCCTGCAGCATAGCACCGATCTGTCATGTATCTAAGTATCATGGCTATATAGTAGGGATTTAACCACATACAAATAAATTATTCAGATTGAACAGATAATGTGTTCTAATTGGATTTTAAAAATACAGATACGAATAAGTGGTGCACTATTTTTGTTTTTGGAAAGCTTGCCAGAAAGGTTCACAGGGCATCATGCGAGTGGCAGGTTTTTACTGTCATTCAAGCGTGAGCAAGTGTATAGATATGAAACTCGCAGGACAAACAATGACTATGTCATGTGACACATTTACCATGTTTATATATAACATGGGTGTGCATTTCCAAATTGTCCATAGCGTGCGAATGGGTGTGTGAGTGTGTGTGCATTTGTGCACTACAATAGGTTGGCACCCCATCCAGGGTGTCCGCTGCCTCGTGCCTCGAGTCCCCTGGGATAGGCTCCAGGCATCCTGTGACCCTGTTTAGGATAAGCGGTACAAAAATGGTTGAATGGATGCATATATGACATGCGGATGGTACGGGTATTTCTACCTCTGTTTTTCCCCCAGTGTTTTCTAATGTTTCCGTGGGCGTATACATAACTCATTACAGTTAGCTGGCTAGCTTATTGCTAACAAAATACAAACATGAAGGTGTCCATGGTTTTTTTTCCCCACGGTGTAGCTTGAACCTGCAGAGCTAGAAAATTATGTAATTCGGAGTGAAACTTCCCACTTCTGAGGTAAATGCGGCATATGCAAAGTGCTACCGGCCAACAGTCCTGTTAATTTCTTATTGATGAGAATTTTTTTAAAGCTCTACCATCACAGAATGATTTATAAATGTGTGTGTATATATATATATATATGAACACACAAATTTATATATACATTGTGATCAGGTGGGACTGGTTCCTCATGTGGTTCCCTGTGTGGGTTCCAGGACCCCATCCCCTCTGAAGGAACATTAGCATTCATAGAGGCGGCAGGCCATGTCATTCTCCTTGTGTCCCCCCCCAGTGAGACATGCCTCAAGTGGAAGAGGTGATTCCTCTAGCTCCCTCAGCACAAGTCAGCTGCTCCTCTTCTACCTCGGACATGTCGGTGGCCACTTTAATGTTAGTGCAGTAGATCACAATTATTACTGTAGTCCATCGATCTGGATACAGATGAGGCTGACCCCTGGTATGGAGTGGAGGCGAGGGGAAAGTGTATGTGCTAAACGTGGCTGTCTGACCCACTCCAGTTCTCCTCTCAAACACATCATTGATAGAATCTCACAGCAATAAAGCTAGAACCATGCAGCAGATTTATTTTTTAATTATAGAATTTTCTCTCTGTAGTAGCATTTCCATGTCATCTAATTCTAGTGGCTTCAAGCTATACTCCACTAAATTAGAGATTTAGCTATAGCTTGAGAGTCTGGTTGTTTTCTTCACACAGTGAATCTGAGAACTTTTTTTTTTTACAGAAACCATATGACTGACTTTACAAATGGCCAATCACAGATCACTGTTGTTGCATGACAAATACATAGATCTCTGGACAACCAAAGAGATTGTAGTCTACAAGACTGGACAGTTAAGTGTATAATACCTATCAGACAGTCTGTGGACCGAGACTATCCTTAATCTTACGTATCTGCTTGAGCTCATCAGCTATTTGGCAAAATAAAATTGACCTCATTTGCACAAAAATGACACTGGGATTGAGAAGCCCTGCCTCGCTCGTGGGTGTGCTCAATCAAGATGTTTTTAAGTCCCAATGAGAAATGTAGTATCCAAAATGTATACAGTATATAATGTATAGTTTGTTACTTTCATCAGTGACCGCTTTATCCATGCCAGGGTAACTGAGCAGGGAATCCAGAGCCTACCGACAGTATGTTTCATATAGCATGTATAGACAGTGCTCCCAAACCTTATAACAGCTGAGAGCTTACAACGCTATTTTCTGTGCCACCAGGCTGCCTTATAATGTTGTACATTCATTTTAACATTGAGTTGAGTTTTGTCCATTTTTGGAAACCAAGAAGAACTAAAGTTGTGATTTCAGACCACCTGCTTTATAGAACTGGTCCCATTCCATTTAAATGAGTTGTTTTTAGTGAGTAATAAATCATTTGCATAAACATTTAAAAAAAAAATCTCAAATCAAATGTCACTGTTGCATTAATAGCTGTTCTGTGTTACACTTACATGAGAAAATATATGGTGGTCTGTTGTTTGCTTGGGTGAAAGATCAATGAGATTACTGAGGATGGTAGCACTTAAAAAGATGGCTTTGGACTGCAATTGCTGCAATAGCTTTAAGACTGCAATTGCCACGAACAGTTTTGCCCTCAAGTCTCCATCAGTGAACAGTTGATAACTTCAACAAAATAGACTTTGTGTGAAAACTATAATGAATTTTCCTGTTTACACAATTGCATTTTTTGACCATGTAGTAAACAGTTATAGAAGGGATTTATTTATAATCGCTGTGTTCATTGTCACCCAGATGAGGATGGGATTCCCTTTTTGAGTCTGGTTCATCTCATGGTTTCTTCCTTATATCATCACAGGGAGTTTTTCCTTGTCACCATTACCTCTGGCTTGCTCATTAGGGATAAACATAAACATTTTAAATTCATGTCCTACATGTATATATTTCTGTAAAGCTGCTGTGTGCTATAAAAATAAAAATTGTATTGAATTGAATACAGTGTTCGAAGCTGAACAAACCACTCACTGACTCAACAGTGATCTATTCGGAAAAAAAAAAAAAAAAAACCTGTAAAATGTAATCTTGCTGCAGTTTAAATGGATGCCACATTGGATTGTAAATTTGCCATGATTTATGATTTGCCATAAAGATTTGTTCTTATAAATTAATATTGCCTTGGGAGAATTACAGAGAGAATTAAGCTGTGTCCATGCCCCGGCAGAATTGTATGGCTGTACTGATAACACACTGTGTATGCATATCTAACTACTGTAGCATTTAACACATCTAGAGCTGAAATGGGTTAGGAGAGAATGGTGAAATCTCAGACACGCACTCTAACTCACCTCAGCCTAAACTGACCCTGCCTCCAATAAAACACTAATGGAAAAGCTTAATGATGAGGCAATAAAACTATGCAGCTAACTATAATATTACTCTTCTTTTAAGATGATGAGCTGGCACTTTGCCCCTGAGTGATAGAGGCTCGGTCAGAGCAGCGCTGTACCTACACACACACACACACACACACACACACACGCACACACACACACTTCATGCTTCTAATAGGCACACATGGTTATAGCAATGAGAAGGAGAAGCTGTCACTTTTCTTGATGAGGTGGAGAAGATTATATGTGGCCCTTATTATTTGACCATTCACAATTCTGAACGATGCGGCCTGCCCACTCTTTCTCGGTAAATGCAGCGTGTTAGCAACAGATCCTTTACATGCTGGAGTGGAGTGAGTGGGTTGAATGCGACTCCCACATCTAACACAGGTTTGAATGGATCTAAAAGAGCGGTGAGAGGAATCCACTTGAGAAAATGCTTACAGTTTGGTAGAGAGGCAGCTCTAAAACTTCCATTAGGGAGGGATATCTCTGCACTTTTGTTGTCGGTTTTGCTCATCACTGTGCAATGCAAGCTGTTTGTAAGTATGTACATGTGTCCATGTGTGTCCTTGGATCCTAGGTGTTTTGTGTGTGTGTGTGTGTGTGTGTGAGAGAGAGAGAGAGAATTTGTGCATATACATGTACAGTGTGTGTTAAATACTGTGTTCTTTGATGATTTCCTTGAAAACAAGCAGGACTATTCAAGACAAAAGGAGACAGCTGAACACTCTCTCCAGAGCATCATCATGAATCAAAGTGGATTAAAAGACCTGTCAAGAGCTATGATTTATGAATATATTACTGGCCTAATTTGTATTCGGTAGATCATGTTTATTGTGAAATTTCCCCGTGGAAACAGTGAGCCACTGGTGACAGTAGCCAAACTGAGGCCTGAAAAGAAAGCATTAAAATGGAAGTGCACTGATCCGTTTCAAAACTCCAAAATCAAGAGATTCTTATAAACAAATTCACACTAGGATTAAAGTCAAACGACAGAATTTATTTAACGGAATCTAGCACATCTGTAGCACATGTTCACTACTTGCTTATAATGGAAGTCTAAGGGCAGTTGTTTGGCAAATTGCTGTGGTATAAAAGGAATTAAAAAAAAATTCAGGATATGCTGGTATTGGAAAATAATCAACTTCAAGGTGGTAAATGCTCTAGTTTCTATCAGGTCACATCACGCAACCATGTTGTTCATTCTTTTCCTATAACAGCATTCCCTGTTGATTTATTCCTTGGGTTAGGGTTAGTTACATAAAGCTTGCTTCACAAATACATTCAGTTGATAAGGTCATGAAATCACTACATGAAATTCAGAATTCAACGATGACAATTTATTCAAAGAATGATATGCATTTCCATTTATCAAATAATAGATGCATTTAATGTTCATATAACATCCATAAAACAGGAAATTAGTTCCTATTGTCACTTACATTATAGCAGAAAATTTTACAGCTTTACCTATGACTGTTTTCAGTCCTGACGCTGGAGACTCCTTCCAAAAATGTGTAAAAAAAAAAAAAAAAAAACATTTCCTCACAGAAAATCAGTTATTAGTACAGTACATTATTGTAATCAGTACAATATCAGTTATTAATTTTATAAAAACTGTTTAGGAGGAACATCAGCTATACAAGTCCATTTGTACGCTGTTGCTATATAAAAAGTAACAGTATTAAATCAAGTGCATTCATATAAACTTGTGTTTTGAATTAGGGCAGGTGCTGCTGTCAGAGCTGTGCTGTTAAAGAAAATTAATCAACACATTCTGACTAATCAGGTTTTAAAATTCAAGAGTGCTATGGGATAATTCTGCATAATTGCTTTTGTAATCTATGGCTGTATGTTGTGGTAGTGCCAAAGGGCACAGAACTACACTACCCATCAGCCCTAGCATGTCACTTGTCTCACTAATCACTCTCACCTGTGTCTTGTTATACCTTTGTTAGCACCAATATCTAAGTTCTAGTTTTTCAATGTCTAGTAGCTTTTGTTGTAGTTGTTTGTTGTTGCGTGTGTGTGGCACATTATTGCTTTATGTCGGCTTACCTTATATCCACCGTTCATATTTATGGTTCTTGTTTTCACGAACTTGGTTGTTTTGTTTTTACTTTACATAATAAATTATCTGCAATATGCATCTACCTCCATTTCCAATCCGTGACACTGTAGTGCTTGAAAGTTGGATAAAAGCACATAATGATTTTATTGGTAACACTTTCAGTCATGTCTATCTCATCCTTTATCATTATAGTGTAATAGTTGAAGTCTTATTTTATATTATTGTGTGTATTAAATATTTATTTATGGAATTCAGTATCTGCCGTTCAATGAAGTTCACATTCCAAGTCTAAGTATGTACATAAAAAGATTTTCTTTACTTATCTCAATGCAGGGAAACATGCCCATATTGGGGTATCTGTGGTAATCATTCATACACTGCAGATGTGTTAGATGGCGATTGGTTCACACAACACTGCACTTTAAACTGAGAATCTTTAAACAATAAATAACTGACAGGACTGAAGGATGCCATTTTATAAGAGAGCTGTCTTATGGATTTGATTATTGAGCGTAGCTTTTGTGATGGAGCACATGCCATTTGTTTTGACTGTAGTACTCTCAGATCTTTTGGATGATAGTACTCATCTTATGTCACATGGTAAGGGCTCCTCATAAGCTTCCAGCAATTTGCTGATAATAAGAATAGCACTCACTTGCAAGTAATAACATTTTCTGGCAGTTAAATTTAAGCCTGTATTATTTTTGGAAGGGTGAAAGGCTTTTGGTCTGATCTCTGTACTGGACTGGCACTGTTTGGCCTGTTAGTCATTTGTGCAGGTCAGGACCATAGAAAAGGCTTGACGCTAGTGAGTTATGGCGATCTGATAAGAGGAAATGGAGGGTTGAGAAGCAGGTCAATAGCATTGTAGAGCCAGGAGCATGTCTGATCAAAATTATTAATCTGCTTCTCTCTAACCATCATGCTTTGCATCACTCTGGCTGGCCATGGCAAGTATCTTCCACTCCTGATCTTAAGGACCTCTCTAGAAGCCCGTAAATGGAGGGAGAAAGTTCACACTGTGTGCCATATACAAATTATAATCACACAATGGTATAATTTATGAAATAATCTTTTTTTCCCCCACTGCACAGTGTGCAGTTTAAAACTCACAGGCGTATTACTAACAGTCAAAAGGCAGCTTTATTACGATATCTCAAGGACGCATTGGCTTCTTTGCATTTTATCCATCTGAATAAACCTCTGTGGCACAGAGATGCCATAAAACCAAAATTAATGGCACTAACTATTCACAAACATTTGGTGTGCTGTAAACAGATGGATATAGAGGCTGCTCACCCACTGTGCAAAGATCTCTCCTCAGAGCAGCACATGCTAGAGCACAGTACATGTTACTTTTGCATTGTTTTTCAAAAGAAACTAAAAAAAAAAATTACTTTTTGGATATTTGAGCATGATGAGTTTTTAGAATAGTCATAGTATTCAATGAATATGTGAAAACATTCATAGAAATGTTCCTTTCAAGAATTCCCTAATATACAAAGACCATGAAGGTGAGGTGTTTTATTTTTTAATATATACAGTTTTTACAGTTTTATTGCAAGTCCATACACAGTAAATCTGCTGCTAAAATATGTTTTTTGAAATGAGCGAGAAAACAAACAAAGAAAAAAACCCATATAATCAAGACTTTGTTATCAAAGAAATTAAGTTCTACAAAAAGAACACACAGTCCAGAAATAATTTATCAGAAAGGAACAGAAGACCAGTGCTGCGTCCCAATCCATCCTAAATAGTACCCGAGGTTAGAATTAGTGTCCCAAATCATAGTATGTTGAAATGAGTATACTAAAGGTACCCGGATGGTCTACTATTTCTGGTAGATTTTTGAAGTGTGGATCTGTGGACACTTTTTCAGCTAATACGGCCCACAACTCCTTGCGCAAGGGAAGAGGTGTTTTGTGATGGTTTGTTTTTTTAAGCATTTTAGAGAGGTGTAAATGAAAGGTGGAAAAATAAATCAAGGGAATGGTAAATTAAATTCTGTAATATAAATTATATAAGGAATAATGAGTGAAGAAAAGCTGAAATGCTATGAGAAGTGTGTTTACAGTGACAGTGTGTGTAACTAGGCAACAACGTTCTCTTCCATTACATGATGTGTTAATATGGCCCAGTACTTGCATACTCTTTTGTATGGGAAGCCAAAGAACTCAACACATCAATGAAGATGGTCCACATTGAGCTGCTCAGAAGAACCGTGCTGCATGGACCAGATACCTGCACGACCCACTGAATAGAGCAGCGCAGACCAATTGACATGCTCGACTACCTGGGTTGCTGGTGCAGGCGATTTTTAACCGGGCTGCGTGGACCAGTTTGTACCTCCCAGTGCAAGCCATGTGACCTGTGCTGCTCAGTTTAGCGCAAAATAAACTGGGTGGGACTAAATAGATAATCATTTAATTACTCACAACCATGAAAATAGGCTTACAGTTATGTGTTCCTGCTCTTTAAATATAAACAATCTGAATATGGAAACACTTCATTGAGATCTCTGAAGTCTGAAGAATTTTCTTCTGTTCGTAAACCTTTCTCTGATGTGTGTCTATAATTGTTTCTTTCAAGGCCTTCGTCAATTCCATTAAGAAGTTTAGGACGATTAAAAATAGTTTTTCCTAGCCTTGCTAGGCATCTGTTATAGGAACTGTTGATAGCAGTAGCTTAAGTATTTTAGAGTAGAGTTTTAGGTAGAATTCAAAAGAACATGCGATTCGCTGCTCAGTCGGTTGCACAAGTATTGTGGCTCGTGCTGGGAGGTACAAATTGGTCTGCACAGCACAGTTAAAACCCTCCCATGCTGTGCTGTCCAGTGGATCATGCATGTCAATTGGTCTACACTGCACTATTCAGTGGTTCGCGCCATGCTACCCAGTGGGTCGTGCAGGTATTTGGTCTGGTTCTTCTGTGTAGCTCAGTTTGGACCAGTTTTTGAGTTCTTTGGCTTCCCATACTTTTGCTACACACTCAAAAGTATGTACTTTTTCTTCACATACAAAGAGCACATACTTTTAGTGCATAATAAGTAGGAAAAATGGGATGCAGTAACGTTCTAAGGAGACAGAGGAAACACTCAAAAACTGAGGAAATACTGCCTCTATTCCAGAGAACAGCATATACGGTTTTCTGGACAACACAACAGATATTCTTAAAAAATGGAGCATGTATTATAGGAAACGAGATCACTTATTTAAGAGCCATGAGAAGATATTCCGGGAAAAATACATACATTATAGTAAAACAGTATATGTTCTCAAATAGAGCAGCTGAAAAACACATAGCCTAGAAAGTAGAGCACATATTATCTGGGTTGAAAGAATACACTAAGGTCACAATATTCTGGAAATGTGCGTGACCTGAAAAACAAAACCCTGATTCTGATGAATAGAACACGTAATCTATAGCAGGATGGATAGAAAAATATGGCAGCATAATGCTAAATAGGCACATGTTCAACTTTTATCTTTACAGCCAGAACTGACTGCGTGTTGCCTCTCTTTACATCGCTTGCTGTGTTGCATTTAAAAAATCAATTAAAGAGAAAAACGAGAACACTGCTTCTGACCTTTCAGATGGCAAAATTAAAAGAGCAATTCTTGCTCATGGGAACAAGAGCAGAATGTTCCGTCTTACCCTGACTGGCAGCGCACACGTTTTAATTATACATACAGGGACTACTCTGCTGCTGATGCTTATTTTGTGCAGCTACTAAATGAACTTTACTTGTTTACTTTGTGTATATGGTCGGCATTCGACTCTAGTCTATGAACTGTAATCAGTAGTCATTTTCTACATACAGGAACATGATAAATAGGATTCTCTGTGTGTGGTTTATGTGGTGCATGGTGGATATATTGTTCAGGAATGTAAAAGCTGGAATGTCAGTCAGTAAATGGGGAAATGACATGACAGCTAGGCCAGGAGCAGCTCAGAGTTTATGAGAGTGTAATAAACCTTCTGTAACACTTTACTGTTGCATCTTGTGCTGTTGCTCAAAGCATGTCGACATTTCATGTCTAAGACTTGCCCTGCTGTCAACATAGAAGACTTGGCCTTTAAGAAAAGTTTTTCATCATAGATTACTAAACAGAACGGTATTGTCTGTAAAGTGAATCATTTGAAAGATTTCATGATTGGCTCAGATTCTTGAATAAACATTAAATGTTTCGATTGCATAGTTACTAGGATGCAGTGGGGGAAATAAGTATTGAACGCATCAACATTTTTTTTTCAGTAAACATATTTCCAATGAGGCTATTCACATGACACCATGCCTGCCATCAAGAACATAAGCAGGAGTATAATGGAGTTTTGTATATCAAGCCATGAACACTACGAATGCCAAAGCCTTATAAAATGCACAAGTTCAGTTTATGAACAACACAACAGCTTCCAAATGTCGATTTTGCCGACTGGTGGAAATTTTTACATAAACTGGAGGTGTGAGTGAACTGGAATAACACTTCTGTACACATTTTGTATTTCAGGTACACATGCATGACACTCTTTCAGATGTTCTGTAGAGATCCTGTGTTGCGTTAGTTCCATTATCTGGAAGGACAAACAGCAAGACTGATTGCAAATTCAAGCAGAAGTGAGTCTATAATGTGAATGGTACACAACGGCAATTTATTTATTTCATTATTTTATATATGAATACAATAAATAAAAAGGTTCACTGTGGACTTTATTTTTCACTAGAGAAGCCTCCTCCACATATCTACATGATACAGTGACATCAGCTAATGATTTGTGAGTCAACAATCGGAAATCCCATCAGTCTTCAGGGCTAGTCTTACAAACTGGAGGTGGCAGCCTGATGTAATTTCAAATGGCAGAAAAGCTATTCCATGAGTAAAACCCATTCTCTCTCTCTCTTCTTGCACTCTATACTTCCCCCATAGTTTCCTTGGGTCTAGAATCTAATGCCCCCAAAGAATGAAAGTTTATTATCACCAGAACACCGAGCGCTTTTCCTTTGCCATGTTTATCTGACCTGCTACCAAAATCTCACTAGCAGCCAATCTATCAGTTTATCACCGCTACTTCATCACCGTCACTCGTGGCAGCTAAATACAAGCTCCAAATCTGCCACTACACACATCTGCGCCGTTGTAAAGCCGGTGCACAGCAGGCTTAGTAAACAGGTTCGCCTGAGGCCAAGCAAAATAAAACTCGGCCTTCTCCCAGAGCCTGACTCACAGGGCCTACAGTGCAGTGCAGCCGTCACACACAAGCACAAATACAATACAGTACAGTATGTCCTTCATGAATCTAATGCCTGGGCTACACTAGAGGACTGATTTTGAGACCCCTCATGACAATTGCAAAAAATGTCCTCATTTTAGGGTAGTTTTTAACAATTGAGATGATCCGGTGGTGTGTATAAAATCGAATCCTAAACTCTGAACAATTCACAGTCTAGTCGTGGCCACCTCAGTTTAAAAGTTGCCACCTCATAGTTCCCAGGTCCCGGCAAGCTTGGGTTTTCCCATGTTCTGTGTTTTGTCTATATTAAATGGTATAGGGGTGAATAAGTGTAAATGTGTCTGTACATGGGTTAATTCCTGCTGTTCTCCCAGTATTCCAGAGATAGTCTCCACAGTGTTTCAGGAATGGGCTCCAGGGTCCAGGGCCAAGGATGTATTCTCACCTTGAGCCAGTGTTTTAGAGATAGGCTCTAAGATATTGCTGGGATAGGGTCCAAGGTGTTCCAGCAATAGGCTTCAGAGTCCAGGGTATATTCCTACTTTGCACCCAGTGTTCCAGGGCTAGGCTCCAGGGTCCAAGGTATATTTCCACCTCATGCCCATTGTTCCAAGGATAGGCTCCAGATCCTTCAAGACTCTGACCAGGATAAAGCAGTTCCTGAAGATTAATGAATGAATGAATGAATATTTAGTGGTATGGGGAGAATGCAGACTGTCTCGTGTGAAAGAGCAATAGCCAATGACAGCTGAGATAAATTGCTGTTTGCCATGTTCGTTTTGATCTGAAGTCGTATGTGTTAATGAGGAAGTCTATGAAATCCCAGGTTCTGAGATTCTGATCATTGGGTTGGGAAATGTGTGATGTTTGATTTGGTGTGATTACAGATGTATTTCTACAGGTAGAATCCATTTATGGTGTCATCCACAAAATATACCTTCTGAAAATGTCTGTCCAAGCATGGGGTCATATGTTCTGACACAGAGCTAAACAATTAACATCTTATAGTAGCAAGTGTTCACTTTGCATGTGAATGTTGTGAATGAATGTAACACTGTGAATGTACGTACTGAAAAAAGAAGTCCACCAAAGTGCGAAGGAGAGAGAATGGCTGGCAGCACTGCAGCTGTCTGGAGTGCTGGAGCAGCGTGTGGCATGGCTGGCAGACACTGGCTAAGTGATTAGGGAGTGCCAGGCTAACATGGCGCCATATTTAGCATCAGCAGGGGGTGCTCCTTCAGGGCCCTGCCAGATGTTAGGAACTGCTGTGGCGTGCATGGAGAAGCACAGCAGCAGCAGTGAGCACAGCAAGTCTGCCATCGGCTCGGAATAAGAGCTCATATATCGTCCTTGCACGCACACACACATGCACGATCATTCACTTCTCTCTCAGCAGATGCTATGCTAACAAGTGCCCCCCTCTATATTTGTGAGCTAGTCTCCTCCCCTCCAGTTTGCTGGGACACTCCACCGGGGGGTGACCAAGATAAAGTTTTGACTGGCAGGACCATTTGTTTTAATCAGGTGTTTGCAGCCACTCGTCTGACCTCCATTAGTTGAGATTTTAATTGAAATTAACCCCCACTACTACCCCAATTAACCCTCTCCCCCTGTGTGTGTTCGCCACATTCCCAGCATCTGTTGTAAGAGAAGCAGGGCAAAGGGAGAGGCTGCTAGCACTCAGGGAACAGGACCATAACTATGACATCACACGCACACACTCAAACACTGACAAAATTTGTGGCAAAGCTTTATGGTTGCTCTGGGATGTAGAGCTGTAGCGAGTGAAGGAGAGGAAAAAATTTGTATTTCCTTGCCCACTGAGGTTGATTTATGATGCACATGAGGACTTGCTGACTGAAAAGTTCCCGAGCAAGGTGGCACTGCAAGTCCTTTCAGCCCTCCTCATCCCCTTTGCTCACACACACATATCACGTCGCAGAGCGAGCTCGGCCAGCTGGCTGTCAGGTCGAGAGGAGTGTCTGCTGCCCTCGACGAGGACAAAATGGCATGGTCCCAAGTCTTTGACATGCAGCCATCCCTCATGCAGACCCCCTCTCTCTGCTCCTAGACACTCACTAGAGCCTAGCCATGACTCTGAGGGCCACACCACAGGGTCAGCAGTACAAGTCCTGGTGGGCTAATGCCCTTGAGCAAGGTGCTTAAGCTGAAATGTCTAGCAAGCAGAGCTGCCTCATTACTGTAGGTTTCCCAGTTTCTCAGTTAATTTGAAACTACAAGCATTCAATGAAAGATGGCTTATTTGCAGCAAAAAGGTGCCATGGAAATTGTGGATTCTAACATTACTAGGGAAAATGAGTGAGAACAAGGGAGGATAAACACATATGGTGAACTTCACGTTGAAATGTTTTGGGTTTTGGGTTCATGAGATGGCCAAAATAGAAAAAAATCTCAATTTCAGGATCTAATTCTAGTTCAGTTTGCAGCAAGGTAAGAGACTTTGTGAATAGTTACAGCAAGATGACATCACTGTTACGATCAACATAGAAGGGTTTAGGTCAACATTATTCCTTTGTCTGATTCTTTATTCATCTCATTTTAGCTGTATAACAATATGATGTAGCTTCATTATCTTTCTAGTGCAGAAGACATCAAAAACATTCACTTTGACAAGATAAATTTCAAACTTTTTTTTTTTTTTTAAATGGAAATGTAATTGTAAAGATATAAGAAGCCCACTGTCGTCCATGAAGTTGCCACCCCATTTGATACAATATGATACGCTACAATATGATGTGATATGATATGATGATACAGCAGCAAAGAATTCAGGTTTTAGAGAGTGTTTTGGTATGTCTTTTGAGATTTGCTGTTTGTCTGTGGGTATGGTGTTGCGCATTGAGTAACACAGTAAGCAAAGCCAATCAACATGTGAACAGTTACAGTTCACCAACCATGAACAGGTCAGAAAAATCTAAACAACTAGGACCTTTGATACTGGACCAGTGGACTATGGAAAAAGCAGAGTTCCAGTTGGATCTGCATTTTGGATCCCCAGCACCAGTGCTGTCTGTAGTCCTGTAAAGGATTTAAGCTGTAGGGCTGAAAAGCAACCACCTTGCAAAATATAGTAAACTACCTGCAAATGCCTTCGTTCTGAAAGCAGTCTGGAGCTTAGCATTGGCGGATACATCTGTCAGGAACAAATTACAGTCAGGATTAGGATTGGGATGAATAACCCAGTGTTTTATCAGTGGGCCCATGTTCCTGTGCAGAGTGGCTTATATTTCATGTAAACATAACCCAGATGCTGCTGGGCGGGAGCAGATTCAATTAAGATACAGGACAACTTTGTTAATGCCGCCATATCTTAATACCCCTGCTGCAAGTGGTAATGAATCTGGCACATAGAGGGGTGAGGAAGAGGAGTTGGGACAGCACCGTGAGCCTGCTGACGAGTCCAGCTAACTCTCTCTCTCTTTCTCTCTCTTTCTCAGGTGTGCTAGTGGGGAAGGTGAGCTAAATTGCTACGCAGTATATATTGTATTAGCATATACTGTATTATTGCTGAGGGGCATGGAGGCTTAATGGTTAGCATGTTTGTCTTGCACGTCCAGAGTTGGAGATTTGAATCCCAAGCTTGCATGTTCTTCCTGTTTCCTCCAGGTATTCCGGTTTCCTCCCCCAATATAAAGACATGCATTGTTGGCTGATTGGCATTTCCAAATTGTCAGTAGTGTGTGAATGTGTGTGTGATTGAGCCCTGTGATGGGTTGGCACCCTGTCCAAGGTGTCCCCTACCTTGTGCCCTGAGTTCCCTGGGGTAGGCTCCAGGCTCCCTGTGACCCTGTATAGGATAAGTGGTATGGAAAATCTATGGTTGGATTGATGGATTGCTGTCTACGTTGTTCCTTAACGTGGAACCATTGTCACTAATTATTTTGATTATGTGTTGTCTCTGACCACTTGCTTTTCCATACATACACGTTTGTAGAACAGCAATCCCCATTACTCTATTTTTAAACTTCTTACTTCAGTTACCATTGCCCTATCATACTTGACTTTATCATCAGTTAAAAGTTGGGACAGCGTTTAGCATTTGTAGCTGTTCCATATTGTAACTGCATCCATATGAAATTAAATAAATCTCTTAGCGTTTTATGTGAGATTGGCTAATGGTTATACTATTGGTAGATTAATCTCCATAGCCAAATTTGATAGATGTTCAAAGGCTACTGGTTACTTGACTCTGTTAGAAGACCTTTTTTTTTATGAGCTAATGGCATCTTAGTCTTAAAGTGAGTATGCTGATTTATTGAAAATGTCACCAGACATCTTCTTTTAACAGTCTTACCAACTCCAGCAACACCCTATTCTTATGTAAGAACAAATTCCACTGTAGTGTGTGACACGCCGAATCACCTGCAGTCCATTATTAATATTTACTGTCAAGAGCAGCCTGGTGTTAAGACATTAAAATAGGCTTCAGGTAGAACTTAGTGGACTTAAACCCTTACCCAGATGATGTGCACTAGATTCTTGTCCTTAAAGAAAATACATTATAGCCTGCTGGTGTCAGAAATGGAGATAAAGACAAGCAAAGAAAGCAAGAGAGTGGAAAGAAGCAAAGCCAGGGATTCTGCATAGGGTGGCTCATGTACAAAGCAAAAGTTTTTTTGGGGAAATGAAGATAAGAGCAGAATTAAGTAGTCAAGCTTGTTCCATACAAATATGTGCAAGGTTCTAGTACTGTATATTTATTAGCCATATAGATTCACTATTAGGCCTCATCCACACTTGGCATTAACATTAGACTCAGGTGACTGGATCATACACACATTCAGGTATGAACATCGTCATATGCGCTTTAAGACCTTATCAGTCTTAAATGTGTACCACGTGACTTACAAGCCTGGTTACGTTTGCAGATTTAAAAAAAGAACAAATAAGTTTTGGACTATGCTCAAAATGTTTAAAAAGAGGGCAAATTATTCATTACGTATTGAACTTTTTAACAGCATAGTGGTACAGGTTGGCTTGGTTAAAGTATGTTGGTACAGAACGTGTCATCCAGAGCATATGAGTGAAAGTTTGATATGTAGCTATGTAATGTGTACTTGTGCCAGAAGGTTGCTTTTCAACATAAACATGCTTTTCAACATGACTAGGTTGGTTATTTTATTTTAATAGGCAACATTATTAATAGGCTACCTGCCATTCGATTGTTACTTTATGAATGTAGGCTATTTGTGTCAATTTACTCATACTCACAGCTATTCTTTATGTATGAGGTTATGTAATAATATATGATAATTGGTGAAACAAGTTTTTAATCAAATGGTGTGATCTTAATACTGCATTGATAAGAAACAATGAATGGCATTGTTATTGTCATTTTATTTTCACAATATTGTAACTCATTTTGTATTATTTGTCTTGATGTTGGGCTTGAAAATAGGGATTGGAAGGGTCAGATTTTGAGTTTAGCAGCATGCATTGAGAGTTTGGATGCCAGTGTTAAAGGTAATGTTACATCATTGGTCAGATTTGCCATTTTACAGCCGTTGAAATGTCAGAAAGCACACAAATATTTTTATTTATTTATTGTGTGATTGATGAAAGTACACAAAACATGATTAAATGCAAGATGGCAGTATTAGTAAAACTTTTATTTAGTTTGATTTCATTGGGAAATGTGATCCAATGGCTAAATATAAACACTTTGAATTTTCATTTCCTGTTGGCTAGTATTTTTGAGATTGGATTTGATATTTCGTTGGTCTCGTTAGATTTGTTATCCTATTCATGAAATGTGATCACAAGTGGCCAGTGAAGACACATGAAAATACCAAGTGGGAACAGATTTACACCACAGCTTTCCACTTCTGATCAGATCACCCAAGACAGACTGTTAGTATCCAACTCAGATAGGTAGAAATATCCTGCACAATTCCACATACAAAACTCTGTGTAAGTATAAAGTATGATTTATTGGGCCTGAATTCATTTAGGAAAGTTGGAGTGCATTTATTAAGGTGACAAAACCTGAAAATCTCAGTAGCTGTAGCTGAAATGCCTGCCTAAAGGCATGGATAAATTTCTAACTGTAACAAAATGAAAGGCTTGATTTTGTCACCAGTTATTGGCTCCAGCTATGGCCTTCTTTATTTCTCAAGGAGTTGCAATCTCCTTAGAAAGCACTATCACTGTGTTTTTTTTTTCTTCCTGGAAGCAGATGCTGTTTATCCCCATGATACCTGATCATTCTCTTATTAATATACTTTTCCTTCTTCTTCAGTGTAAACCATGCATATTCCAATCCTTTTTCCCATTTTTGCTCTTCATTAGTTTTAGTGGTAGCCTGCTGCACTGAGACATGCTAAAAGTTAATGAAAGCATAGGAAGGGAGGTAGTGTACTAGCACAGATAGCAACAGGGAGCATCCAAGACTCTGGAGCAGCATGACAGCATGCAAATAGAGAGGCTCTGTACAGGGGACATAGATGGTGAGATACATAGATGGATGGAGAGAGCGGGGAAGAAGGAGAGAGGGAGCATTAGACAACAAATAGAAACAGAATACAGATATGCACAGAGGCAGTGGGGAAGGGTGGAGAGGTTGCTGTAACAATAATTCATTATTTGTCTTGTTTTACAAATGCCGTTTCTCCAGACATTCAATTTATTGCGGCACAGAGGAGCCTCATCTCAACACAGAGAGATGTCAGCACCATGGAGAGCTCTCTCATCGCCTGGTGTGACAGCACTCCAGCACCCAAGAGGAAGCCAACAGCGAGGGGTGGGGGTGGGGGGTGCACACACACACACACACACACACACACACACATTAGAAAGAAGAAGAGGGGGTGTGTGTGGAAGAGACAACAACCTGTGTCCAACAGGGGCCCCTTCTTTCTCCAACTCCCCCCTCTAAGTTAAGCCCAGAAAGGAATTCATTAAAATCTAAGTCCTCCTGAACTGCACTCGTAATCCGACAGATGAATGGCAGAGCATGAAATTTGCAGTTTACATTGACAAAAGTTACAAGTTGGGGGAGGGGCAGTGGGGCGTGCAGTGGATTAGGCCACGTGGGCCTTAATGCCGGAATAATTTGATGTAGCTACCAATTTGCTGCATATGCACTCCCTGGCACAAATCCCACTTTCCTCACACTTTGGAAGAAGTTTTAGGGGTGAGTGATGGTTTTCAGAAACCAGACGCCTACCTTTCTCCTTTTCCTTGCATCAGTGTGCTTTTGTATACTTAATCATTCATAATGACATTTTGATAAGCCACTACAATAACATTTACATTTATGGTGCAATAATTAACTATTTATAAGTAAGTAATACATCGTTTGTTATTTAATTCATACTAATTGTTAATCTTGTTAATATATTAGTAAACATTGTTAAGTTCATTAATTAAACAATGTGAAGGTTGACAGGGATTCTCAACTCAATGCCTTGCAAAGATGCATGCTTTCCTGCACCTGACACACCTGAACACACCTGATCTGATGCAGCTCATGAAGGACTCCTGAGCTCATTATCAAGATTTTGAGTAATGGGAGCAGAACAAGCTTGAAATTGTGCAGAGCAGTGAGTCCCTACTAGTCTAAAGGACTAGTCTAAAGAAGTCACCCATCCATCCATTCATCCATCCATTTTCTATACCGCTTATCCTACACAGGGTCACTGGGGAGCCTGAGGCCTACTAAGGGAGTCATTTATTTATTATTTAATATGTATTTAGAAGTATTTTACCATCTCTGGTTTAGGCCCAAAGTGGGGCCTAAAACCAAAAATACTAGCACAATAATTAAATATCTATGTGCTTTTATTATACCCAAACAAAATGAAATTTGAACTTTACCCCACTAATACACTATAAACCAGGATTTGGAGATATTACACTACCTAACGAGTCAAATTTCCACAATAAAATTTAACCTCCCCGAAATAATACCATTTTGTCCTGAAATCCTTCTTCTAGGTTAGATTTCCTCTCTTGATTTTGCAATTAACATGTTGTTGTTTTTTTTTGCTTGTTTGTTTTTTTCTGGAAATGCAAATAAGCACAAACCAAATTATCTAACTGACAGGTTTAATGAACCAAATTTTTATCACTACATCCTCTCACATTAAAGTCCCCATAATATCAAAATTGAAGCTTTGTGACTTTTAGTGTGAATATGTTAGCCTTAAGGTTATCTATAAGCTAGTGTGCTCCAAAACAATGACAAAATTTGCATTTAGAAGATATATGGATATATGAAGATAAGTTAAATGCTATTGCCTATTTAAAAAGGGAGCGGAACAACATATTGAATGTTGTGCATTTCAAGGCACTTAATGGGGAATTTAACCACAGTACATCTGAAAATGGACAAACAACTTAAATCCAGCATGATTAGAGATCAAAACAAAATATTGCTCAAAAACTGCAAAAAAAAAAAAGAAAATATTGCTTTTACTGACAAAACTATCAGAAGCAATATCAGAAAGAGGTTACAAAATTAAAGAGACATGAAAATACCAAGAGTGAACAGTTTTCCACCTCAGCTGCCCACTTCTGATCAGATCAGCCAGATTGCTAGTATAAATAGCCCACACAATTCCATGTACAAAACTTTGTGTATGTATAGAATGTGAATTATTGGGCTTAAATTCATTTAGGAAAGTTGGATTGCATTTATTACCAAATTTTAAATTAAAGCATTACCCCTACTACTGCTATTGTTCCCAAATTCACCCTTGCACACACTTTAGTCTGATCCAAACAAGGTCCTCTTTCAGTAATGATTTCAGAGCATCTCTGTCTTATATCTTACTTCTCCCTCTATCAGCTGTTCAAAGACTGCTGTTTTGCCTAAACATTGGTTAAACAGTAAACTCCCAGACCACTCAAAGGCCATTCCCACACTATTACCCAGACTGACAATCAGCGCAGGTGACCACAGAAACAATTGGCTCTATTCAGAGCCTTCACGCATACTCCCCCGCCACCTCTCTCCACCCACAATTAATCCCAGCAAACACATCTGACTGAATCTTTTCAGGCAAATCCTCTGCCTGGGCGTCTGATAGTTCACTTCTTGTCAACATCTATTAAAATATGCTTTTAATTCTTGCACTGCCATCTTGGAAGACACCAAAAGGAAAGCAGAGAAAACAAAAAAGAGACAGAAAAAAGGGATGCCGCCAATCCTGCCATCTTCAACTTTAATCAACTGTACTATGCCCCCCCCCTACCCTCACCCCCCACCCCTCACACCACCCCCCACCCTATAATAATAAGCTGTTTGGAATTCAGAAGGCAGACTCCACATCAATCATTCGCCGTGATTTTTTTTCCCGCCGCAATAAATATGCAAATGAGGTGAAGCCAGTCACTGGTAATTTCAAGCTCAGCTCACTAGTGTTAAAAAAGGACACGAATTTATTAATTGCCGCTGGCCAAAGTAATCCTATTTCTGTAGGCATTGATTACAAAGCAGCATCAGTGATTATGGATGCTGGTGGCCCACTACCTGGCCATGGATGGAGAGGGCAGGCATTTTGGGGCAGATTATCATGATCACCACCACAAAGAAAGTCCTAATGCATCAGCATGGGGGAAATGCTGGCACTAAAGCCACACTGAAAACAATATTTAATTGTAAACTACTTTAATGATAAATTACTTATAAAGGTGGGAACTCTGAATGTGCATCATGTTCAAATCATGCAGATCACTGGCTGAACAGTGACAGCCCTAATGTGAGATTATGTTGGGTTTTTTTTAGCTGCGCAAATTACTGGACACTTTGGTATGAAATACAGGTGTACACTGTACACTGGCCACTGGTCTAGTGCCAAATAATCTAGGTGTACAGTTCTGGGAGTTAGTGGTACTAGAAGGTGGAACTGGCAGATTTATGTACACGCTGTACACACAATGTGCAACACAGTATGCTAGTGGTGTAATGTAATGCTACTCTCTTTGTCTGTATCTGTATCTGTTTAGTGCTCCAAAAAGCTGTCTGTATTTGGATTTGAACGGGACATATTCCAGACTAGACAGTGTATTTATTTATTTATTTATCTATCTATCTATCTATCTATCTATTTATTTATTTATTTTTAATTAAATGTTAATCGTATTTTTATGCCCCTGGTAACATAGAAAACACAAAAACAAGGCTGCTGGAAAAAGAAGTTCTTTTTCATTCATAAAAAAATACAACAAATAGCAATTTGTAGAATATAACTCTACTCCTGGACTTCTACAGTTCTTCAATCTCAGCTACTTCACTAGAGTTCATTAATTGTCTCAATCAGACAACTTGTGAACCTTTCTTCAAAACATTCTATTTACTGTAAGTAACCTATCTAAACAGCCAATGGACAATATATATGAACACATAAGTCTTTCCCAAAGAATGAAACTGTTGTTTATTGTTAATAACAATAGTCATCTAATGATATTTTATCAAATTGACTAAATTTGGGGATTTTTGCATTTAAGATAGATCAGAAAATTTTTCAAGACATGCTATCAGGATCTTTTACAAGGCTGGGATGCACATGCAGTGCTACTGCTGATGATGCTAAGAAAACTGGGCCCCTTTAAGCGTTATTTCATTATAACACCTAATTGATTTTTGCAGTAAGATTTTATTTTATTCATAACGATGGAGGATGTTCAGTTACAAATTATGAAAAAAACACACACACACACAGTGAAGGTTGTCATTTGGAGACCCTATCAGTGATCAGTGATGTTGCCCTGTGCACAGCATGTGAACTTCCTGGGTTATAGAGTGGCAGCTCTATAAATAAAGGCATGTTTATACTGTGATTTATTTTTTTTATTGAAATATAGCAGAAATGTGTTTTTATGTTGGAGCTTTTTTAAGACAATGTTTAGATCGGGCTACTAAAGCAAACCCACGATGATTGATTTGTATGTATTTAGAACATATTGTCTGTTCAATCCAAGCAATTTGTGTTTGGTTACATCTCTGTCATACACAAAAATCAACCGTATTTTAATACACCATTTCAGATTTTTGTTGTTTGGAAAATGGGGAAACAGTGTGTGGAACAGTGAGGCGACTCAGACACAAACTTTCTCTCAAGTTGGTTAGCCAACAATCAAACAAAGGAACAAAGTTAGTCCAGGAAATGTGCACTGTGGTGATGTTAGGTACCTTGAATAGTTCTCAAGTTTGTAGAAGAACTTGAACTAGATTTCTAGGTCTTAGTTTGCTTTGCTTTGGATGTGCAGTAGAAAAACATCCAGCGAGTTATCTCCTTCTTATCCTCAGTTCTTCAGAAAATGGCCTTCATATAGAATTCTCCAGGTGAATATAAGTGAATCTGCACACGCCGAAGCTGAAACCATCATAAGAAAGAAGTCTAAAATCAACTAAAATGCATGGGACTGAAGTGTATATTAGGTATTGGGTATGTTATTATAGGAATTATAGGCATCCTTGCATTACAACAGCACACTATCACTTGAAATATCCTCAGTGAGACCAACAAAACATACAAACAGATGTGAGGCTGGAGATGAAATCTGGTATTCTGAAGTGCACCGCGTGCCCATTCAGACACCAAGGCAAATGTGCTGCATTTGCAATTATGGACATACAAGTACAAACTTGTCAAGGAAAATCTACAACTGATAGAATATAAATTGATGCCCAGAGACAAAAGTTGGAAACAACTACAACAGGAGAAATAAATAAATAAATAAACAAACAAACAGAAGGCCACAGTGAAGTTCCTGTCCGAGAAATTTCATCTCTCATAAATAATGGCTGTAAACTTTTCCGGCAGTGCCAGCTAATTAATTCCCTGCTGTACACAAAAAGGAAATGTCGGGTGACAAATGGGAGCAGGACTTGAAAGCTGCCAGATCTGCAAAACATTTTCTACTTCAATTTATAAGCAATTTTGTTGTAAATCATCAACCAGAACTGGCTAGTTTAGGACTGAGCCTGTGGTGCTGCAACAAGAGCGCTGTTTCACCAATATGTATGTGTGTGTATGTGTGTGTGAGAGACAGACAGAGTGAGAGAGATATATATATATATATATAAATGTGCATATATATGGTGCCCTCCACTAATTTTGGCACCCTTGGTAAATATGAGCAAAGAAGGCTGTGAAAAATTGTCTTTATTGTTCAACTTTTGGATCTTTTGTTAAAAAAAAATCACAAAAATACCCTCATGGATATCAAACATTTGCAAACACAACACGGGTTTATCATGAAAAATATCTTTGTTAAATATACGTGTGCAATAGTTATTGCCACCCCATGAATTCATATGAGAAAAAATATATTTGAAGTATATTCCCATTGATATTTTACATTTTTTAGTACACCTGGGTGACTAGGAACAGGAAATTGCTCAACCATGACTTCCTGTTTCACGGGGTATAAATATGGCGTAATGCATAGGCCAAATTCCCTTAGTCACATCTCTGTTCCCTTAGGAATATAGCTGTGGTGTGCGAGAAAGGTTGTTTCACTAAATAGTAAATGGCTATAGGAAAATAGGAAAAGCCTTGAAAATGTCCATTTCCACCATCATGGAGTGTTATGAATCAACCTGGAACTGGACGTGTGTCTATATTGTCTCAACGCACTGTGAAGAGGATGGTTCGAGTGGCCAAAAAATCTCCAAGGATCACAGCTGGAAAATTACAGAAGTTAGTTGTGTCTTGGGATAAGAAAGTCTCCAAAACTACAACCTGAAGTCACCTACATCACCACAAGTTGTTTGGAAGGGTTTCAAGAAAAAAGCGTCTACTCTCATCCAAAAACAAACTCAAGAGTCTTCAGTTTGCCAGACACTACTGGAATTTAAAATGAGATCGGCTTCTATGGTCAGATGAACCAAAATAGAGCTTTTTGGCAATAAACACCAGAGGTGTATTTGGCGCACACAGAGAGGTAGCCATTTGGAAAAGTACCTCATGCCCATGGTTAAAGATGGTGGTGGCTCTTTAATGTTTTGGGGTTGATTTTCTGCTAGAGGACCTGGACATTTTTTTATGCTACATGGTATCATGGACTCTATCGAATATCAACAGATATTAAATGAAAACCTGACTGCATCTTCCAGAAAGCTTAAAATGGGACGTTGTTGGATCTTCCAGCAGGACAATGATCCAAAACATACATCAAAATCAACACAAAAATGGTTTCTGACTACAAAATCAAGGTCCTGCCATGTCCATCCCAGTCCCCTGACTTGAAACCCATAGAAAACCTGTGGAATGAACTGAAGAGGAGAGTCCACCAGCGTGGATGAAATTTGAAGGATCTGAAGATAGAGATTCTGTATGGAAGAATGGTTTCAGATCCCTTGCCATGTATTCTCCAACCTCATCAGGCATTATAGGAGAATACTCAGAGCTGTTATCTTTGCAAAGGGAGGTAGCACAAAGTATTGCTTAAAAGGGTGCCAATAATTGATGCACACCTATAAACCTGTGTTGTGTTTGCAATTGTTTGATATCCATGACAGCATCCATCATTCTCATGGCTGGATCAGGAAGCTGTCACAAGGTTGCCATGGACTTTAACAGGAAACATGGCAAGCACATCACACATGGCACTGCTCCCAAACTTATTCACAAATTCAAAAAGACTGGAAGTGTTGCTGACCAATTGAGAAGTGGACGTCCACAAACATCCACTGATGAAGGTACAACCGATGTATTGCTGCTATACGTAGTCCCCTATATATGGAGACTTTTGGAACACCCTGTACATTGTATGATTAATAGTAGCAGCAATTACACTTTTTTATTTATAGAGATGCTCAAAGAGAGAATACAGACCATGATTTGGCCAAACTCAAGAACCTTTGCTTAAAATTAGCTGGAAACCTATAATAATAGAGATGCCTTAATGTTTTATACTCAGCGGAATTATCTATAAATTAGAGATAGATTGTAATATAACCAGGTTTAATTTTAGTTAGTTTTGTTTCTGGGTGTTCTTTATTTCTATTTAGACATTTTCCACTTGATTGGTCTCCATTTTAATTTGATTTTTTTTCCCCATTGTTTACCACTGTGCATGAGACAATTCAATCACGCAAACATCGACACAAAAGATTGAAGACAGAAATGGCATCAAAACTCTCTCTATTTCTCTCAATCACTCCCGGGTTAGGCTTCGTGCATAATATTTAAACATTATTCTCTAGGATGGAAATAAATGACTGGGTAATGGGAGCTCACCAGGGTGACAGGAAACCTCATTCATTTTGCGGTACAGTAGTAGAGCATGGATAAAATGAGGCCTAGGCTGAATGCTTTCCCCAAATTAGCTGTTTCAACTGAGCCCCCGCTTCTGTGTGATTCCAGCTCAACAGCAGCGAAATTGGCACTGTGTGTTGCTCCACAGTCAAGCCAGCACGACAGGCCCAGTGTCACTCGCCGCACTATGCTTCCTCTCACTACTAATCAGCACACTCTTAAAGCATATGCATGCACTTGTGACTACCTGGAGTGACTCTTCTCTCCTAATGTCCACAACTGAAGTAACCAAACATGGCAAGGTAAAATAACACATTAAATACATTCAAGAGGAGTAAATCCACACAGTTTTACCCAGTTAGTCCAAATTTAAACGAAACATGAAGTCTGTCCATATGGACCAGAGGTCTGGTTCGACATTCTTAACCTGTGTTGTCCTTTAGACTCAGAGTAAACACTGCCACAGTGTGGTGACCTTGAGTACCACAAACAGATTAAGGTTGAACTTCAGTTGACGTGATCCTACGAAATCCTACATCTTAAGTTTTACTTTTAGTTTTAGTTTCTTTATCCTGCACTGTGTGCACTAGTGTGTTGTGCCCAAAGCCCCACTAAAGCCAAAAACTATCCAAGCAAAACTTACACCATTCATTATTCGGGCCTCTCCCTCCCCTGTGTTCATTAATTATGTTTCACAGATTTTCCCAACGCAGTCTTCCTCATAATAGGGTTTCTAAAAACCAGGGGATTCCAACCTGATTCATTATTTCCAGCTTTTGTTTTTAATTAACTGCATGGCTACTCCATGTTTGGGAGACTGTAGGAGGGAGTTGAGGTGCTATGTGTGGGTTTTACACTGCGAGTACTTTTTGACTTTCTTAGAATCAAATAAATGGACATTGGTGACAAACATGTGATTCTAATCAGACCAATGAATTATGCCATGATTAGAATTATAATCAACATAACTATAGTTATACACTCACTGGCTACTTTAACAGGAATGTCTGTACACCTGCTCATTCAAACAAATTACTGAAATTGTCCAGTTTCAATGAGTCTGTGCATACTGTAGCCTCAGATTCCAGTGCTTTGCTGACAGGAGTGGAACCCGATGTGGTCTTAAACTATTGAAGCCCATTCACCTCAGGTTCTGGCATATTGTGCATTCTGAGATGCTTTTCTTCTCACCACGCTTGTAAAGAGTGTTTATTATTACGGAGTTACTGTATCTTTCCTGGCAATTTGAACCAGCCTGACCATTCTCCTCTGACCTCTCTTATCAACAAGGTGTATCCACCTGCAGAATTGCCACTCACTGAATTTTTTTTTTTGCTTTTCACACCATTCTGTGTAAGCTCTAAAGACGTGAAAATTGTGTAGGAAAATCTCCAAGAGATCAGCAGTTTTTGGAATACTTATTCAGCCCACCAAAACGGTTCATCATGATAGTTTTCTTTGGAGAGAGCATGCTTGTCCTGTCTAAAGTCAAGTGTGTTCAGATTTGTGATACTTCAACATCATCCTTTTGGCAAAACCAACATTTTCTGCTCCACAGTATTTGGTAGCCCAACAAGCCTACTGGTATAAAATACTGGTATTTTACACATGCTTGCATGCATAACTACTAACATGCAGCGCCCCCAGGAAACTTTTCCTACATACAGGTACTAACACAAAGACAAAGGCACGTACCCACCCACCCACATGCACCACTCAATTTTGTCTGTAATCTGTCATCTTGCCTCTAGTTTTAATTCCTGTTAACTGCATGGTTGCGTACCACTGCTTCATTCATTTTAATGGAATTGAATAACAGCGCCGCTCGGCTGCACCCGCACAAGGCTGCTTTAATTGGAACGAATGCTTAAAAAAGTGAAAAAATAATTCATGCTGCTGGTTTTCTCAGGAAAAGAACTGCATTTGTCTTAGGTGACTTCTGCATGATGCAGAAGACCTGCAGGTCATGAAACTTTTCAATGTGTATTTTTAGAGCATCGCAAAGTCAAACATGTCACATTCAATGATGACTTTAAAAGTGTTTGCAAGTTTATTTGTTTATTCCAGATCAGAGAACTCCTTCAGATAGGCTGACAACATGTACTGTGAAATTTATTATGTATTTTTAAAATAAAACGATCAATTGATACATCAAATTTAACTACTTTACTGAGTGTCATGACCTTTCAGCAAATTCAGAAATAATAGTACTCATGGAAAAATAACCAAGTTGTATAATGGTTTGAATAAATTAGCAGTGCAGTCCAGCCAGAAAATATTCCCTTTAATCCTAATGTATTAGCATAAACATGGCTTTTAGCTCTTTGCTGCAGTAACATGGCAAAAAAAAAACGCTAAAGTTACTTCCTCATTATATTTAAATTTGAATAGTCATATTCAAAGAAACTTTTAAGATGTTCAAATATACAATAACATCTTGAAGAATTTCCTTTGGGATCAATAAATGTCATGTAATCTTATGGTCCTGTGAAACAGTATTTGCCTGATTTCTTGTGTAAATCTCATACTAAATTGTTTCAAAAATTAAAACAAAATCTAAGATAAAACAAAGGCAACCTGAGTAAACACAAAAAATTGTTATTTTGTTATTTTGTTATTTTGTTATATGTTACAATGTTATTTATTGAAGCAAAAACATCATCCAATACCTGGATTGGAAGGCAGAAATCCTGTTACATCTGTGTAAACCAAACATAGAATTCCACAAAAAAAACATCATACCTATGGTCAAGCATGGTGGTGGATGTGTGATGGTGTGGGGATGCTTTGCTGCTTCAGGGCCCAGGCAACTCACAATAATTGAGGGAAACATGAATTCTGCTCTCTACCAGAAAATCCTAAAGGAGAATGATCCAGTCTTCCGTCCATAAGTTGAAATTTAAGCGCAACTGGATAATGCAGCAAGACAACGATCCACAGCATAGGAGTAAGTCCACCTCTGAATGGCTCAAAAAAGCTAAATCAAGTTTTGGAGTAGCTTAGTCAAAGTCCTGACTTGAACCCAATTGAGATGCTGTGGTGAGACCTTAAAGGGGCAGTTCATGCTTTAAAACCCTCCAATATGTCTGAACTAAAGCAATTCAGCAAAGAAAAGTGGGCCAGAATTCCACCACAGTGCTGTGAAAAACACTTACAGTTATCTGGCACAGCCACATTTTAAGTTTAACGGAGCAATTAGTTTTTCACATGGGTGATAGGTGTTGGATAACTTTTTTGCTCCAATAAAAATAAAATAAATAAAAATTGTAGTATGTATTTACTCAGGTTGCCTTTGTTTTATGTTAAAACTATTTAGTATGAGATATACACAAAAACAGAAGAAATTAGATACTCAGAAATCAGATTTTTCACAGTGCTGTATCTTATCTTGTATATAATTTGTTAAACAAAAGAAATTAGAATCAGTAACTCTGGATTCCTCTGAGTTTACGAGGTTAAAAACGAATGAACTCAAAATGTATTGCATGTAAGTCAAGTCTTCAGTTCATCCCAGTTATTAAATACATAATTAAAAGCTATTGCTGTGTATCGCTAATTAAAAAGATGCAGTATTAGAAACCTATACACTTTATGAAACCTGTAAGTTATATTTTTTCTACCACAAATCCAATTTTATATATATATATATATATATATATATATATATAATATATATATATAGATATAGATATAGATATATATAATTGGATTTGTGGTAGAAAAAATATTATATATATATATATATATATATATATATATATATATATATATATATATATATATATATATATATATATATATATATATATATCCCTTAATGACAGAACAAAAATGGATGCTAAGGATGTTACAACTAAAACCAGAACCTGTCTGCACAGACTTTAATGTGTACATCAACAAATCCAAACACTTTTCATATTTATCTCCAAATAATTGATTTAATATATTAAAGAATTTGTGGGGGGAAAAAATGCTGTGTCAGCATTCCTTAATACTCAGAGTTTACTGGGAGAAATCATTTTACAAATTTTAGAAATGTTCTTTGACACTGAGACTATATCATCTGAAGCCAATTCAGTTATGATTTTATAGTTTAGAAAAATCGGTAAAGGTTTGCAGAGAAATTCTGCTTTATAAACTCTGCTTTAAAAGGGGCTTTTAAAAATGTAGTTTTTAGCTACAATGTTTCCTGTAAGGGTGTTGACATTACTAAAGAATTGAACTTCATTTTAAAGAAATGTGTCATAGTTTCAAAAGAATAATTTCACATGTTTCTGTAGAAACAGGATCCAGGTGATCGTTAACTGTCCAGTTTAGTTGAGTTTGTGCCCATAATAACCTCAGAGTCATGTTCTTAGCTGAGAGGAGTGTAACCCAGTGTTGTCTTCTGCAATCGTGTGCCCAAGGTTTGACGTGTTGTTTGTCCTGAGATTCTTTTCTGTTCACCATGGTTGTAAAGACCAGCTTAAACTAATCTGGTCATTTTCCTCTCACCTCTCTTATCAACACGGCATTTTTACCTGCAGAACTGCTGCTCACTTGCTGGTTTTGTTCTTTGCACTATTCTGTATAACCTCTAGACATTGTTGTGTGTGAAACCCTCCAAGAGATCAGCAGTTTCTTAAATAAGCCTGTGAAACAGACACATTTGGCACCAACAATCATACCCTGGAAACCATGCAACATCACTGTGATCATTTTTCCCCCACTCTGATGTTTGATGTCAATATTAACTGAAGCTATTTACTTTAGGGTGTCTGCATGACCTGCACTTCTGCCACATGATTGGCTGATTGGATATTGCATGAACGAGCCTGTTAGGTACAGCCTGTTACAGTCATTTAGTCATGCATGTCTTTATTTACATGCCATATAGATACATTATTATTTACTTTATAATTTATTTATATTTGGTAAATGATTTTCCTTGTGAGGGTTGTTGTGGATCCAGAGCCTATCCCATGAACACTGGGCGCATGGTGGGAATATACCCCTGGATTGGACACCACGCCATAACATTGTGTTGAACCTAGGCGCAAGCCAGTATCCAGTCCATATACGAGCATGTTTTGGACAGTGGGAGGAAACTGAAGAACCCTGAGGAACATGGATAGAAAATGCACAGGTCCACACAGAATCTGGTAACCCAAGCTCAAGATAGAACCAGGGACCCTGAAGCTGTGAGAAGGGTATGCTGCCTGCTATTTTTCATTGACTTAAAGACATTTTGAAAAAGCTTTATGTTTGAAATTTATGTTTGAAAGAAGTAATTGTTTTTTTATTAACTTTTTTTTTTTTAATGATTGTGAGAATTAAAGACAATCAGTCTTAATTGCTAGGTATCCCTCAGTTTTGTTGTTTCCTGGCTAGATGTGTCATTCAACATTGAATCTTTTTAAGGATAGCAACACTATAAATCTGATCAGCAGCATTATTTCGGTTGTAGGAAAAAATATTTAAAACAATGTTATAAAGAGAAGAACACACAAGTATAATTTCAGAAGGTTTTCATAATATAATACAACCCAACTGTAAGCCCCAAAGACACAAAAATTCCATCTTAGAATTTCCGAACAGGTGCATAAAACAGAAGGGCAGAAGAGAGCAAACTGTATCATGGTGGTGAAATGGAGAAAGCATGAAGAAGAAAAGACCTGCTCAAGATCCAAAGCATGTCAGTTCATGTGTGAATCATAGTGGCGTGGGTTTTTATGGCTGCAAGTCGGACTGACTCACTCGCTTTTGTTGATGTGACTGCCAGAAACAGAGGGATGAATTCTGAAGTGTCGAGAAGCGTCTCAACTGCTTGGATCCAACCAAATGTCTCAGAACTTCACTTTTCAGAAGAACAGTCACCTGAGATGTACTACTTTAGCGACTATGGAGTTTTTCAGGGTCAAAAAGTGAAAATGTTCTTGCCTGTATGAGTCAATCACCCAATGTGATCTCTGCTGGATTATATTTCATTTACTGAAAACGGAAGGCAAAAACACATTAGAACAAGCAGTGAGGGAAAATATCTGCATTATAGCCCAGAGCATGATCAGAGAAGATACCCAGTATCTCAGATAGTTATTGTGCACAAAATGGATTCGGTTCCTATGTGCTAATCCCAAATTAAAGGTAATATTATGCAATTTCACCTTAGAGTTGTTTAATTTCAAATCAAAGATGCAGCAGTACTAAGAGAAAAAGTGTCCAACTTTATACACTGTTAGAGGCTAGGCTGCGAAAGTCATGGCATAATTCTTTTAATGTTGTAACTTGAAACCAAGAAACCAAGAGCTACAGCATACATGACACAAGTTACTCATAATGTTTTTTCATAATGCACAATATGCTTCCTGTGTTAAAATATTGCACTCAATGAAACTTGAGAACCGATCAAGTCCAGTCAGCATTTACATTAATGTTCATCAGAACCCATGCTGGAGTATTGATAATGCCAGTATGCAAATCGTATTCATTCAGATGATCCAGAGTTGTATTTGTGCATGGATGTTAAATAACTTATAAATCAAAATTACTAGAAACAGACTCTGGTCACTTTGAATATACAGTATATATATATATATATATATATATATATATATATATATATATATATATACACATGTGCATCCTCATTCACGTTCGCCTCCTGCACACACAAATAAAAAGCTGACACCCGGAGGAGGTGTGCTATAGTGAGATCCCACAATCAAGATTTTAAAATGTCATTTAAAAACATTCAATACTCTTAAGGTGCATTTATATTTAACGTGTCTACAAGGTCAGGCAGAACCAATAGCCAATGTCCAATCAATCTGAGATTTGAATTTAAAGAGCTGTGGCCTCCTGGGTGACAGAGCGCAGAGTCAGCGGCGTGGCTAAGCCCCAGGCTCAGGAGGGCCCCGGCAGGCCTGTTTAACTCCCAGGACCATGATTAATTCATAGTGGATTATGTGCTGGGTGCAGTGGGGGCACTGCTGGGCTCCTTCAAAACTAAAACCACACAGATAAAGCCTCGCCGCCTCCCAAGACACCAGGCTCAATTTGATGCCCGACTTTTCTTGCCTCTGCACCTACGAAGGATTTTTTTCCCTCTGATGCATCCTAGAGGGATTTCATTCGATGCATCTGATTTTACTGTTTTATTTCCTCCAGTCTATGAATTGAGATGTGAATTGTTGGGTGTTTAGGAATAGGTTTGCTACTCTACGAATTGAAATTGAAAAATCTTTTCTGTTTCTGTTCGTTCAGACACAAGAGATCTGTTCTGCATGTCTGATGAGGCTTTTTAATATTTTTCATCCTGGCTCTGAGACGTGGCAAAAAAAAAATTCTCCTGCGCTGTATCCCTTATGTGAGATATTAAGAGTTACTTAGATATTACTGTTACTTTCTGTTTCCAGCCATCACAGGAACTATGAAAACGTGAGAAGCATTTTTGCGTTTGTATGTGTGTGTTTTTAGATTTAGCGGTCTGACTGAAGATTTCGATAATGAATTGTGAATGCAGTTTGATCATTACAAGGGAACAATCGGAGAGGGTTTACGTCATCTGCTAATAAATAAATGTAAAGCAGCATGAATGCTGAAAGCTCATTTTCTATACTTGCAGTACGGTATATTGTAAATCCACACTGTAAAATGCTCTGTAGCTTAATGCTGACCTGTTATATGAATTTTACTTTCTTGTAGTATCACATGGCAGGGAACTCACTCACACAGGTAAAGATTTTCATATGAGAAATATTAATAAAGTCCTTCAACAAGCCATCCCATCAACAAACCACAGAAGTCACAGAGGTTCTACCAAATCTGACATCTGATTAAATGTAATGCTCACAAATCTTTATATTTATCAAAATCGTAAAAAGGGAAATTCTGGAAATTTAGATATAACGGACCAGATGCAAGGCGATGATAAATAAGAAAGTACTCTCCCAGTGTCATTGTCAGCGGATAACAATGGGAACCTCCTATTAATGTGTACCTGATATGTAATGTTAATTGCTCAGAGAATGGTACATGAAAAATAGATTACTTACTAAACCAAGCATCCCAATTTCATATTTTCTAATTTTATTAAAAACTCACAAATTTGTTCAACATGTTGTATTTATACAGTGAATGGTCTAATATGCACTGGAGGTCACATAAGCTTAGGTTTATTAGAACAATAAAAGACATACCATGAGAATTTGATATTTAAAGAAATTTGCAGCTGCTCGCTGCACATTTGACCATCGATTTTAATAGTTTGGATTTTCCTTTAAAGACACAAAAATAAAACTTGTAGGTCTAAGTACGTTATATGAACAATTTTTGAATGTTTTTTTTCAGCAGACTAAAAAAATTAAGAAGTAAATACTTCTTGTTGTTTTTTTAACACTTACACTTTGTTTCAACACGTTCTGCAGATAATGGTGCAAAGCACTTTTACAGTATTTGTGCTATGGTTTTATTTGGCAACTGTCTACTTACTTGTGTTTTTTTTTTTTTTTAGCTTTTTCATTTTTTTTTGTGTAAACAACATCTTGTACAAACTAGCACAGTGAACCACAACCCCAGCAAACTCGTTTTTCTTCATACAATATAAATAAAGTCAATACAAAAGTTTGGTTGGTTGCTTGGAACTTCTTTATCTGGATCAAGAGGTTCTAAAACATGGTTGATACTTTTAACTCCTGAATTAAATATATTACGTAAACAGTTGACTGTTCTAAGTCCCTTTCAGACCCTCGTTAAAATAATTTTAGAAGGTAGACTTCATTTAACAACATTTCAAGTTCTCTTCCATTAAATAAAGGGTTCACAATCCATACAACATTTACTGTTTGCCTTTTGAAGGCGAACTTCAGATTTGGTGGAACTCTAGGAAAAACAAAGGGATGTGTCCACACAGAGAAAAAAAAAAAAAAAAAGCCTTTTTCCTCCCTGCCTCCAGAAACATATTTAGTGTCAGAAAGGTTGTTTAAGTGTCAATATGGCAAAGCCTTGAAAGGCAAAGAGGTCTGAGGAGCTTTCAAATAAATAAATTAGTCTGCCGGCTTAGGTCTTTCCTGGAGTCAACATCGCAGGTAAGCGTTAGGTAAGCCGCCGTGGGTGTTTCTCTGTAAAGCTAAGTCTTTGACAGTACCTAATGCTGTTAATATGTTGCGATCATTGTTTTGAGAGTGAAGGTTTAACCAGTGGTGCATGGAGGGCTTCGGGAGGGGGGGAGTTGCTGTGCTAAGCCTCACAGCGCCGTCCATACAGCGATTAGGTCAACAGTAGCCATCAGTCATTTCTGTGCTCGAGTTCTGACTTTGATGAGGAGAAAACAACATAACTGAACTGCAACACAATATCAAAGTAAATGTATATGGCCTCTTTGTCTGCTGCACCTGTTTATACTCTCTTATCAGCAAAATAATGAAGAAAAACGACAAAAATAATAAATATGAATGGCAAAAAAGTGACCAGTGTCCCTGTTGCCATCCTCTCTTTTCTGCTGTCCCTAATTTCTCTCTGGAGAAATGCCTTCAGGAGCTACCAGACTGTGCCCTCGTTCATTTCTGAAGGAGGATGGGAGAGGTGGTTGTTGTATCCGCTTCCATTGAGGGAGAGTGAGGTAAAGGAGGGACTAGGGCCGAACACGTCGGATGACATACTGTGCAGAGGTCCAGGGATCCCAGGTTCTGGGCTGGGCGACTCTCCTGGGTGGTGAGACATGATGTCTGAAAAGCGCTGTACTTCACTGGACGGATGATGCCCAGGGATGGGATGGTCCATGCCCCCTAAAGGGGTGCCAGTGGGTCCTGATGACGGGACAAAAGGGAGATCCACTGGGGTCTGGGCCTGTGAAGACGGTGGCCCTTGAGGAAAGAAGTCATAGTTCCCTCCAGGTCCATAGTAATCACTCTGATAATCTGCCATATAAAAGAGAATTTTTTTTTCAGCAAATAAAACTCAAAGTACATGTTTAAAATGAATGCATGCGTAGCCTGTAGTTTTGTGGAACAGGCTCTTACTGTGCCAGAAAAGTCACAGAGCATGTTACACTTAAATCACATGCGGAGTAAACAAAAGTGGTGAGAAATTAATTCGTTCATCTATAATTCTCACAATTCGTACAATTCGTACAACATTCTCACAATTCGTACCATATCTATAATATCATATGTACACTGAAAGCTTTAACGCAATGTAAAAAATAGCAATCATTCTAGAATAAAATTAAAAAAACATGAAAAAACAAGGATTCATTTCTTTACAAAATTATTATTAATAATTGATATGAAATCATTGTTGTCTTTCCTTTCAGTACAGATTTTTTTTTTACAAGGTGGCATTAGATATTATACAATAATAATAATAATAATAATAATAATAATAATAATAATAATAATAATAATAATAATAATCTATAGTAGTTTTGCCTATAAAGTGATCAAAGAAGGCTCTTTTTTTTACATTAAACAAAAAACTCCAATAAATAGCCAAAACATTAAAGTCCTATGAGTGCTAAAGATGAGAGGGAAGGAAATGCCAGTGGAATAAAAAAAAAATCTGTTGATAGAAATGGCTAACCAGCTGACCTCAATTATGCTAACGACTCACGCATGAATGAAGACGAGGAGAGGCTGAACACAGCTCCAGCGGAAATGTGTCGGTGATAACGGCCAAGACTAAAACAGCAATAACACTAAACACTGTTGCCCGAAAGGCAAGAGTTCAGCAGAATGCACAGGCTGAATTAACCCTTGAATTTTCTTACCAGCCAACATTTAAAGCATGCACTGCTTCAACTCTTCGTTTGCGCGCCTTAAATATTTTTTATTTTGCATTGTCGGGATTAAACAACCGTACTATATATATATATATATATATATATATATATATATATATATATATATATATATATATATATATATATATATAATTTGTTCCAAGACTACACAATCCGATAAGCGATCAGACTCGCTGTCGGTCAGATCTCCTGGTTCCAGCTGTCTGATGAGCAGTGCGAGGCTTCAAAGGCTTCCTGCGGCGGCGGGACAAATGGAAACGGCGCTTTACAGACGCGTGTCAAAGCGCTCAGCAGCGGTTAGGAGAGAGGTGCGAGGAGGATAAGGAAGCCAGGCTTACCTCCGTAGTAGGAGAAAGGGCCGTTCGGGATGAGTTCTCCTGGCTCCAGGCGGTCCACCAGCGTGCGCATCCTCCGTGGACTCCGGAAAAACGCGTGTCTCCGCGCGCCCAGTGCGCTCAGCTGCTTCATGCGCCGCTCTTTAGAGCGCCGGTTTTGGAACCACACCTAACGCAGACAGGCCGGACAAATACACACTTAAATAACACTAAAGCCAAACAATAACACGATCATTTTTCTACATCTCTGCTTTCACATTTTTCTGCCGATACCTAAATAAAACGATTATTTTATAGTTTATTTACATATCACATTTATAACATATTTATATTTATTAACTTGAGGGTTTTTTTTTTTTTTTTACTCAAGTTAGATTTTTTTAGCCCTTAACAACGTCCAAATTCCCATCGTTTTGAGGATGAGTGCCACGAACCAGTCTTAGTGTGCGCTAGACATATTAGACCAAATTCCAAAATAACAACGTTAACCTACATGCGTTTTTATTTACCTAATAATCAGCAATGTGATTATTTATCTGCGTGTTTTCCACTCAACTCCATAACTTTTCCATATGAGCACATGTCCTAAAACCTAGCTATAGGAGTACACTAGGACGCTGACGCTGTCCAATTCCTGGGCCTCGGTTTGCAAGTCAGATACTAAGTGTTAATGTGATTTTCATTGAATTCTTATTGCAGCATATATGACCTAGCCACACTGAGGTGGCAGCAGCAGTAACCTGAAATGCCTAATTAATAAGAGGAAGGCTATTACAAATATTAGCTGTCTCACTTGGGTTAGTGTTTCTACCAATTTATAAAACTATTCCAATTTTTTTTCCCTCTAATTAACCTATTTATTCTGAAAACTTAAACAGTAAATCCCGCTGATTTGATGTTCAGCCCCATTAATATATCAGGCAATTCCCACAGCACCTATTTACACGACCTTTACTGATAAATGCTGTAATTATGGCCTATCTTCAATATTTTATCATCGTTCATTAGTGTGTTTCTACGTGGTGGCAGCAGATTGTACCAACGGGTTACTCTACAGACTACAGACTGATGGAGATATGAAGCACACCGGCTCTCTGCAGAACTCGCCTTGTCTCATAACAGCTCCGAAAATGACAATAATCAATAGTTGTCGTTGCGCGCGCGCGCAAAATAAATAAATAAATAAATAAATAAATAAATACAAGCAGAATCGGGTGGTTTTGCTATTTTGCTACAGACTTTCCACTTGACTGAGAAGCGTCCCAGCATGGCTAAATGTGGGCGCAGAGCGTGATGGCGCCGCGCTGCCAAGCTTCCCGCCGCTCCCGCCAGCCTAACGCCAGTTGGCACCTCTCTCCATCACCCGAGCCAAGAATAAATAAATAAATAAAAACAGGCTAACAGTATAAATACTACTTCCGAACATTCGCAGATGCCAGCAAAATACATTTTTCCCGTTTCCATTCAAATGATGTTGTGTTGAGGTCAGCGACCGCGCGCTGATAGGCTACTAAACAATTTCTAAAATGAATTAGTCTAGGTGATATTTAACAGACTGTCAGAATCTTTATTTTAGTTTATATTATTTATATTAAAGGCATGTGATATTGGCTATAAGCAGCCACTGGCCTATTTTCAATCCGAAACAACTCTGTAGCAGACTTTTTTTTAAGGTTAACTTTACCTGGATGACGCGCATGTTGAGGCCGGTTTCCTGCGCGAGCTGTTCCCGGATGTGGCGCGTGGGCTTGGGCGTGGCCGCGAACGCCGCCTTGAGCGTCTCGAGCTGTTTGGCTTTGATGGTGGTGCGCGGGCCGCGCCGCTTCCCGCCCAGGTTCTGGTCGTCGTTCTCGTTGTTCACCGTTTCTTTGTCCGACAAGGTGGCGATTTCCGAGTCCTTCACATCGTCCTGAAGCGGGTCTTGGGAATCGGGCGATAAACTCGGATCACTGCAGGCTGTTACTGAACCCACATTGGAGAAATAAGGGGGGGTTAAGAAAATCTGCTATTGGAATATGAATCAAATGCAAAATAAATATTTTATACGATTACTACGCATATTATCACTGAGAATGATATTGATAAGCCTAATGTTTATTTGGCAATTAAATAATCTTTATTAGGCCTTTAGGTCAATACAATTTTTTTTTCTTGTTTGTTGCCTGAAAATAAAAGGTTACTGGAAGAACCCTTAAAAATTGCCTCCAGGATGATTGTTGCAAAGGTTTGAATGATTCCCTAAAGAACCATACTTTCGATAAGAAACCCAACGGGTCCATTAACTGATATTGATTTTATTTATTATAGTAACATATATTATATAAGATGATTTTTTTTAAAGTGCAGTCCATAACCATAAAATATTATACTAAATGTTAAATGGAGGATAAAGCAACTGTTTCCTCAAGTATGTTTCATAATAGCATTTAAAATGTACTACAGCAGTTTATCTTGTCATTTATTTTCAGAGAGTGGGTTTAACATGGGGGGGGGGATACATGCTTTTGAATTTTTTTTTTTTTTTTTTTTAGAATATTCTAGATTATTTTAAAGTATAATTTAGCACCTTAACGTAAATATGTTTTTTAAAAAAAACTCACAATGCGTGAGCTATCATTAAACGGCTTTATAATCACATCAGTGTGCACCTGAGTAACTTGCGTTCTTCAGTATACTTTTACGTGTTACAAGTGTCATTCATTTCCCTGGTGACTTTTATCTTACCCGAGAGAAGGTTAGTGTCTTTCACGTTGGTGTTACTTAAATAGTCGTCTTTGCACACGAATTTGTTCTCGTCTATGATGTAGAGTTCCTCCCCCGTGGACAGCTGTTTGTTGCACATCATGCATGTGAAGCAGTTGAGGTGGAACACTTTACTGCGCGCTCTGCGGACCAGGTCATTGGGCGAAATGCCCTGAGCACAACCTGCGCACTTTGTCCCAAAGCGCCTGCGAAATACAACACATTTCAAACATTTTCATATTAATATAATATCTAACAATAACCCTAAGAGCTTAATGTAGGTTTCTGGCTCTCACTGAAGGTAACAAGTAGATGGACTTTTTGAATCAACCAAAAATATACGCGCATAAAAGACCCCTGAAATACTCTATAATAATAATAATAATAATAATAATAATAATAATAATAATAATAATAATAATAAATGCGATACTGGAAAATATATGTCCCATTGAATAATGACCTACACATAACAGCATACAAAATATGTGATTATATATAGAACTTGGTACGAATACCAACAAATAAAAGCACTGAAAAACGTTATTCAGTGAATATCCTCAAAACACGTTACCCACTGCTAAATTCACTCTTCTGAATTGTGTGTATTGCGATGTTCAGTGTTTGTTGATTCCCAGTCTGATTGTGCTGCCTGCTGATTTCCACCTCAAAAGTGTGTTTTTTATTCAAATCCTCTTATCACATGTGCGCTCGACCCGCAAACACACACACACACACACACACACACACACACACACACACACACACTCAAACACGTACGGGTCTAACCAGTGATCCCTGTGGCTCGTCGGCCTGCACAAGTGTGATTTCCTTACACACTTCACTGTATACAGAGCATTAGTGGAGCTGCGCTTTCTTTTGCATGACAATTCAAATGAACAAGCCTTTAATTAACTGCTTTGCTAATCAAAGAAACCAACATGCTAACCTTGTTGACAAGTCTTACCTTCCCGTTTCACACTGGGATTATTATTTTTATTTTATTTTTTGTTTGTTTGCACATCAAAAGATATGCATTTCTTCAGATCATTCCATGTCAGAGAATAACTGTAGTATTTAGTACGGAATTGTATACAAATGTTTTTGTTAGATAAATATGCTTATTAAAATAGAACTAGAGTAGAGGATAAATAAAGAGCATTCTGGATAGGTATTTATTCAGGAATTAAGTTATACTTAAATGTTTATATAAGATATAATTTGATAGGATATATATATATATATATATATATATATATATATATATATATATATATATATATATATATATATATAGGATTTGTTGTTTAATCCGATGATAGCCTATCGTAAACAGTTACTAATGGCATATTTGCTTTTTGTATTAGTGATACATTTTTTTTTAAAAAAATCAGATTTGAGTTATCATCAACCCTCCTGTGAAGACCTATAAGTAGTTAAAGCAGCTAGATACATGATAAATGACATAAACATTCTATTTTTACATTATATATATATATATATATATATATATATATATATATATATATATATATATATATATATATATATATATATATATATATATACCGTGCTAATTTGTTGTATATTAGTGCTTATAGGCTCCATCACAACACCAACGAAATCACTGGTTATGATTGTCAAAGAGATATCCTGCATCTCCAACTTACCTAAAGAAGTCATTTTTGCAATAAAGTTTCCCTTCTCGAGAAAAGCATTTCTCGGTCAGATTGCATTTGCACTCACAGCACTGCACACACTTGATGTGCCACGCTCTGTCCAGCACATTGAGCAGGAACCTGTCCAGTATAGGCCTCTCGCAGCCTGCACAGTGGACCATCGTCTTTGGATGCTCTCCCACAATCACTGCTGCGTTTTTCTCCACAACCTGAGAGCCTTTTCGTATTATCTCACACGCACACACAAAAAACACACACACAAAAGCGCCGAAGGTTACTCCAAGTCTCTTGTAAGTCTTTGTGAACGGTTGTCAGATGGGAAACACTCAGGTGTCGGCACCACTTCTGCGTTTCGTCCAAACAACAACAAAAAAAAAAGCCCCGAGCAATCAAATGTGAGCCTTCTCATGCAGGAGGAACCGGCAGAGCCTCAGCTGTCAGTCGTTTCGGTCCTCTTCCACACAAACACATTTGCAGTGATTCAAATAAAGCCAGTGCACGTCGGTAAAGTTAAATCACCAACCGGATGTTGGCTACACGGGGAACACCATCACGCATCAGCAAGTTGCGATTGTTGTCAAGGTTAAGCATTGGAGAAAAAAGAGCGATGAAGGAAAAGTGTCTGTTGGCAAAGCAGAATGCAACCGGAACCAGCAAACGAGAAGATCACATCAAAGCGCGAGCTGAGCGCACTTCACCACGTCCACCATGTGTCCACCGGCGCGCGCTCTAATAAGATAAGATAACCATCAAGCCAGTTCAGAGTGCGTTTCCTTCAGGTCGGGTGTTTCCTCCACGGTGAGGTAAAAGAGGTGAAAGATGCTACAAAGGACAGGTTGTGTGTGACAGGTCGTTGCGTTACTGACGCTCCTCACGCAGTCTTCAGTGTTCTGAATGTTCCCGCAAAGCGCACGAGCCAGACTTATTCACAGCTCCGTGACGTCACGGCAGGTCGAGACCAATCAGCATCTTTCCGTACAAGTGACCATTAGCTGTCTCCTCGCCGCTCTGCCGCTGTACTCGGTCCTATTTATAGGGAACAGAGGAAACCAATTGTCAAAAAACCTCCAGAAAGTGTCATATCTTAGTAAATGTTGGGGATAGCCAGAAAGACGCAGAGCCTTGATGTATACGTTTCCTTTTTCCTTCCCGTTCTTTAATTCTCCAGTGATCTTTAATCGACTGGGTAACGAGGACTGGGGTGAATATTTTCATAAGGTAGGCATTCGTCTTTATGGCTTCTCTATTTTTTTTATTAAATAGGCAAATGCTTCACCTCAGTATAATTTTGCAGTAGTGTAGGCTAATGAGCGCCAGTGGTTTAATAAAGCTATATCTCAAACATTGCTTAGTGCTGGGCGTATTTGGAGCATCCTCATAAGCACCGGAGAAGTTTTATGACAGAAATACATGCATCGAATTACGGTTTGGTTAATCAGCACATTCATTTTGAAAAAACAAGTTATTTTGTTAAAAGGCTTTTTATATAGCTTTCCTAAAATATGCCTATTATAGAGTATTAATTATCAAATGTGGATGGGTTTTTTTTTCTTGTTAGTTTATTCTGCGCAACATTTCTTCTGCTTAGAGTCTTGTCTTTGTTTTCTGTTTATAATATCCAGATTGATGTTTCATATATATATATATATATATAGTCTTAAAAAATAAATCATTATTTATTTAAAATAAATAAATAAATAATGATTTCACAGTACAAAGTGTCGTTCATATCGGCGCACGTGCCTCCCGTTAAGACGTATTTCAAGGGCTATTTGACTCACTCGGCTGCATCACCTCACTGTTGAATCAACGACGTGTAAAGGCCATTTTAATAAATACTTTCTTCCTTTGGTCCTTTTGTCGGACGAGAGAAAGCGAAAGACGAGAAGGCTCTAAAGTTTACAGGAGGCTGGATCAACTTAGTGACTCCTAATGGCCCTACGCCCCTCACAGGCTTCAATTATAGACCAATATACATAGACGTTTAGCCAAATCACACTTATATACAACTGAGGGATGGAGGCATATAAATGAGAATAGCTAAAATCATGATTTCTTGGTCCGAAAGGAAAAATGTAAGAAATGGTAACTAGTTTGAATGTGAACTGTGGATGAGTTGTTTACATTTCTTTCTATTTTCTGCACAGAGGTGGCATGAAGGTAGCCTTTTTTTCTCAAACGGAAATGTCGTTTTACATCGTCACCCACTATACACACAGATACACACACACACACACACACACACACGCACACACACACACACACACACACACACAACATATTTTTCCTCTATTTCTGGCTGGCTGTATCTAAACGATCCGCATAGAATCCGGAATCAATACAGAGTCTGTTAGTGGTCTCACACATGCGCTGCTTCTCATGAAAACTGAAGGCGTGGAGGGAAAGAGATGCGCAATGACAATGTATATGTGTGTCTTTAGGAAATACACACACACACACACACAAAGAAAAAAAAACCTCTCAATTCTGTGTTATCTATGTGACCATGATTATCATATTTCAGTAAAATATAAAAGCTTTTTCTTTCTTCCCTTAAAGAACAGGCCAGAATGAGTGACTTTATAATTTATCACAGCATTTATGATGTTTAAATCGGTTAAAACTCGAATTTCGTTTTATGCTAGCTCAGCTCATTTAATGACGTCACGGACCGTTTACAGGCCTTTTGCATACAGCTTTATTAAGCTTTAGTCAAAACATCCCATATATATTATTTTTGATAAATGAAAATAAGGAAAAATATAAAAACAAAAAAATTATAACCGCCCATTAAACATTAACACAACCACATAATCAGACATCAAACAATATAATAATAATAATAATAATGACAATAATAATAATAATAATAATAATAATAATAATAATAATAATAATAATAATAATAGTAATAACAACAATAATAATAATAACACTACTACTACTACTACTACTACTACTAATAATAATAATAATAATAATAATAATAATAACAATAATAATAATAATAATGCACAAATAAATAAATAAATAAATAAATAAATAAATAAATAAATAAATAAATACATAGGGGCCTGCATATTCATGTATTTATATAAATACATAAAAATACATGATTATTTACTACAGGCTGTAATATATATATATATATATATATTACATATATTACATATATATATATTTACTTTTGTGACTTGAGAAGTGCAACCGTCCTGTAAAATGGGAGAAATATTCACACACTAAACGTAATAATAATAATAATAATAATAATAATAATAATAATAATAATAGGTAACCACTAAAAGGCTAACGCTGTTGTGTTGGCTACTTGTAAGAAAACTGCAGTTCATAAGCATCGTGTTGGAGTGAGGAGTTTGGGGAAGGGTCGGTGCTAGAGGGAGCTATCGATTAAGAGAAATGCCTCCCGCGACGGATCCTCGCGCCGGGCCTGTACGCATGCTCAATATAACGCGTCCCAAGCAGCATACTAAATAGTATGCCAAAATAGTACGCCACCACAGGTGACCATAAGTGTCGTACTATTCTTACATAATAATTAGGAGGCTGTGAATACAGGTACGAGCTCATAATACTCAGGTGCGTTAAATGGCAGCACAAATCTTCAATGCTGCGTTTACGATTTGATCCATTAGTAATGACCCATTACTATATATAACTGCCCAGTGGATTACCCCTCAGTGAAATCGACTCAGTGTAAATTCAGATATCAGCGTGGTCACTAAGTTTACCTCCAATACTTTACTTTGGTCCATTTCAGGTTTTCCAGCTCCTGACAATAGGTAATTTTTAAAGACTAATTTCCTTTTATGTTACATTAAATTAGATTGTGTGTTGTAGCCAATATGTAACACTATAGGAGTTCATTTACTTTTAAACGATTATTATTATTATTATTATTATTATTATTATTATTATTATTATTATTATTATTCGTAGTAGTAGTATTGTTGTTATTATTGACAATAATAATAATAATAATAATAATAATAATAATAATAATAACAACAACAACAACAACAATAATAATAATAATAATAATAATAATAATAATAATATGTCAGTTACTTACAAATGTCAACAGGTTTTCGAATAATATTAAAAAATATAGAAATAACATTTTAAACTGACAAAAACAATATAATCAACAAAATAAATAAACGAACAAAGACGTAATAATTAATAAAGAAAGAAACGGATGAACGCAAAATTATTACTTTTAGTTCTTAAGGTCTGTTAAGGCTCTTAAGGCTTTTTGATTTAGTTGCTTTCATTTGACCTGCTCGTTTTTCTATAGCCGTGTAACGTTAACGTGTGGAGAGCAGGTGAGACGGGTAGTGCAGTGATGGTGGGCTACAGGCCCCGCTGCCACTTCGGTAATAAAGTGAGAAATATTAGGCCTGACTCGGGCTTTGATTAGCTGAGCGCACCGGAGCTCGGGCAGACTGAGGGGTGGGGGATTTGGGCCAAGAGCCCCTCTGTGTGTGTGTGTGCGTGTGTGTGTGTGTGTGTGTGTGTGTGTGTGTGTGTGTGTGTGTGTGTGTGTGTGACTGCGCCGCTGTGTTTACACTTTTTATTCATGAGAATGACGTTAGTGCAGTGGTCTGCATTATAGGGTCAAATGTCGAGTTGCGCAAGATTGAGAAGAAACATTATGCCCGCAAAGTCTTTTTGAAATCTGTCTCGGAAACAGCCAAACAATCAAATCATGTCACTTTCAGGTGGAAATCAAACGTCACGTCACGTGTGGAAGATGCTGATTAAGCCTCAGCGCCGGTTAACGCTCACAGTTTATAGATTTTATTATCGAACCAAAACAGGCGCCTATTTTTATGTGCCTCAAAACACAAACCTAGACAAGTGTTACCTATCTGACAAAACGAATTCGTTTTTTTTTAATAAACCATATTTGTGGACCATGTAGGCTTAAGGTCATCATGCCTATCTAAGGATACACAAAGAAAAGTAAAAAAGGTGAAAATTATGAATCCTTTGGTTGTCCTCTTGGGGAACCTTAAAAGGTTCTATGCAAAACCCTATATCAGAAAGTATTTCTTCAAAAAAGACCACTTTTAGGGAGCTAAAACCCCTTAACTATACAAAGGAACCATTTTTGTACAAGTATATAAAAGGAAAATATGTCTTTTTTTTTTTTTTTTTTTTAATCAAAATCAGAGTAGTAAGATTCTCATACAAACAAAGGAAATAAAAAGTCAATCATTGAGGTCATATTGTTACTTATTGTTATTTATTTGTTTGTTTGTTTATTTATTTATTTATATTTAGAGCAGAGATCAGACGTGAGCCTTTAAATGGCCCGACCAGAAGTTTGACGAAATTTGCATGTGCATGTATTTAGCCTATTCGTTTGGCATTTTGCTTCAACCGTATACTATGCAGAAGTTTAAAGACATGACTCAAGGGTGAACCCACAGTGTCTCTCTGGCAGCCCTGGGATATAAACTTACAACTTTCTAACTACTGAGACACGACACTTAAGGTTCCTTCAGTTGTCGCTCTGGTGGAACCCAAAAATTAGCTATGCAAACCCCAGCGTATTTCCCAATCACGAAAGGATCCAAGTTAACCCATTTTGGGTGCTAATAACCCTTAATTATCCAATGAACGCTTAAAGAACCCTTGAAAACCCCATTTATTCTAAGAATGCACTGTTGGTGCTATATAGCAGACGTCAGAGGATTTGCGCATGTCTGCATGTCGAGGTGATAGCCACTGTTTATGTAATCAACGTTCTGCGTCTGCTTTGGCTACAGACGAAGTGATTGGGGAGGTCGAGGGCAGAGCGTAAATTTTAATGCAGCCGAAAAGAGGCACGAGCTTTTTTAAAAAATTATTTATTTATTTTTTTTGCCTTTGCTTTCATCGACGTGTTTCTTTTCCGCAGGGAGGAAAGTGCGAGCCGCGGACCAGCTGTCAATCACTCAAAGTGGAGAAGCGCCGGTGTGAAGAACGGCCTAAACTTGCAGCATGGCCAAACTGATTACTGGTGAGGCACGACTCAGGCACAAGCACTGCAATATATCACCCAGTGCACTGCTTAACCATAATGCTCTACTGTGTTCTGCTCTGCACGCTTGACATTGTTGGAATAAAGAGATCCTTAAACAGAAGTGCGATGCTTCCCTGTCTGTGTTAAGTGCCTGATCTAACGAATTTAAAATCGCTGTCAGTTGGGAGACAAAAAAAAAAATGGACTGAGACCAAACAAACACGTCAGTGTGTTTCACTATTGACCAGCAGCTCTACATAAACATTTTCCTACTCGCCGCAGACTGGCAGAAGAAATTCAATGGATGATATAGATCAGTTCGATCACTGGACCAGCTACTCATGTCTCCCATTTCGCTCCTAAAACCAGTAAGCAAACCTAGACACGATGCATTTTATGTCTTACTTTCAAGAAAGGATATATGCAATAATGTAATAAGCAAATATAAGAAGGGGGAGTGGGGCCGGGGGGTGGGGGTGCAGGAATATATGACTGTAGCGTACATGAGCAATACTGTTCTCTTAAATCAGCAGAAATGTGCAACTTAACTTGGGAGATAATACAAATTTAGATATCTCTATTAGAGTCTATTCAACAACTTAAACTCCCATTTGCAGTAGAGAACTAACAAGGTAGCACATCTCATTCTAGTAAAAAGAGCAAAGGATGCTATGCTAATGCAACACAAACCAGCCTAAATGAACCCTAACTGGTGTGTAATAGTTTTCGATGGTGAGCTCAATAACAAAAAAGTATCCACCATCATGCCAGCTCACTGATGAGATCTTGGCCTATTATTATATTATTCCCCGTTGGGCACGAATGAAAACGAGCAGTGCTGGGAAGCGCAGGGCTCTAGTTTAGATTAATGGATCCCTGCGCTTCTCCTGCAGCACGGGTGAAAGGGCCACGATCACTAATGATTATAATATAATGGTTGGCGATAAGCACTCGCTTTGAGATGTTATCGCACGGTGGGCCATGCTCAGGGGACGCACTGCACATATAAACCCAACTAAAAGCAAAGCGCAACACATCACCTCCATGTGTCGCTTATATCAACAGCCTGGGGTTGGATTAAAGCAGCTGTGAGAGCTGAGCTGCAGAACCTCTACCACCCTCCCCCCCCCCCCCCCCCGCCCCCAAACACACACACACACACACACACACACACACACACACACAGACAGACACACAGAGACACAAACCTCCCGCCCCCTATTTTTTCCTGTTAGCTACAGTGTGCGTCATGCTGGTTTAGGAAGGACCTATCAAGAAATGATCTTCCAGCATGCACCTATGATTCATGGGCTTTCCATGATTTTAGCATGTTTGGGAAACAAATATCAAACCTCTTCTTCTTCTTCCTCTTCTTTTTCTTCTTCTTCTTCTCTATGTCATTTTCTATAACAGCAGCTCTAACAGGTTTATAAAGCTCCTCTGATATCTATTTTATTTTCCAGAAGCAGCTCATTCACAGGGACTTGCATGGCAGACACGCCATATAGTCTAAGTCTAATAATAAACAGCTTAAAAAACTGTTGTTATTTAATTAACAAAGACAAATATATAGGTCTGATTGTTTATGTAGGGCAGTTTTCTGGAAGGAAATGTTTATTTAACATTTATGGAAGGAGTCTCCAGTGTCAGTGATTTGTAACAGTCGGTATGTTTTCCATCAAGTGCCTTCCTGTCTCTCAGTAACAAGCTAGATTTTTTTCACGTTCCCAAACATGAAATGTAACTATAAATGGATAAATAAATTTTAAAAAAATCGTTCATTAATAGATTAAACATCATAATCGTTGTTAAACAGTTATGGAATAAGATTAATAAAACACTTTGTGTCACAAAAAATATATATATATATATATATCTAAGTGCATCACACAAGCAGTCATTGATTATTTTCCTATAACAGCATACCCCACGTGTTTTATTCTGCATTAGCAAGAATACTTTGATTTAGCAAATACATCAAAAGATTATGAAACATAAGTGTTTTCATAGATTAAGTGCATAAAACAGAAAATCTCCAATAGTGTCCTGATCGTGATGGTGATCACTATGTTAAATCCATCAAGTAATCGCGAACCGATCGGACACAATTCCCGAAAGACAATTGACTGCGGTTGATCAATGATAAAGGCTGACTAACTTCTCAGGGAGAGTGTAAGACAGCAAAGGCGAGCTGGGGAGAGGGGTCTAGATCCTATAACACAGTACGGGACACGAGGGTCCAGCAACACCGTCTCATTCATCTTCATCGACTTTTGTGAACGCGAAGGAGGGGAAAAAAATCTGCGCATAAGGCCACAACCAGAGCCCGGCTTTGTTTTATATCCTATAGATTAGCAGAGGGACAAAGCTTTATTTTCGCCTGGAGGGAGATATTTTACCTTCCGCCGTACGGTTTTATGTCGGTGAGGTGTCAGGCGGCCTGAATGGATGGCTAATGCATAGGCAACACGCGCACGGCGCACGTCCGAGGGGGAGAAGGAACGGGATTTAGGGCAGAGCACGCGGGCAGAAAATGCGGGATGCCCCCCCCCCCCCCCCTCTCTCTCTCTCTCTCTCAGAGCTGCGTGTAAAACCGTCTGCTACTGAACTAAATACTGTCAAAACATCACACCACCACAGTCTGGCATGGAAAACTGTGTAGAATGCACAATCCCCCCCTCGTAGCCCAGTGTTAGACAGAAATCTCAAGAAGTAATTTCAAATTTACTGCTTACCTGAATAACTGCATATAAATAAGCACACATTTCACTTGGGGCTTCAGTGACAATGTTGGTCCAATAAATCCTCTGCATGCATTATTATGCACTGCAAATAATATTTTACGCAAATCATACTGTGCATTGTGTTTCCTCACAAATTTTGTAGAAATTCTAACCAGATTTACACAGGTGTATTACTCTGACATGTGGTGTATTTACAATTAAGCATGTAAATGCACACAGGTACACTGAAATTGCATGAACTTATACATTTTTGCATCCTATACATTTCCCATGCCTACTGATTTTATTCCGTTGGCTTGATGAGATGTATATGTAAGGTAAGTTTCTCTCAGGCTACTACACTGTTAGCAGAAAAGGCTTTAGACATTGACAGTTGGTTTTCAAGAGAGTCTCCTTCTCAACCCATGTTGGAAAGAAATGTAATACCTGGATTAATTATACTTTTCTGTCTTATAAAGCCTATGCATGCATTATAGTTTACTGTTAGCATGCACAAGACATATCATGTAGGCTACTTGAATCCTTTCCGCATTTAAAATCATCCATAGGTGAATTCAAATGGTCATTTTTATTTCATTAAAAGCAATAAGCAATGTTTTTAATCTAACTGAATAGTGGATTATTAAAAACGATGAGTTATTACTAGCACATATCCTTAATCAGCTCCGTGTGCAGACATCCTGCTTGATGTAGGTAGTTCATGAACCAACCACTTACACAGTGACATTGACTTTGGCCATGAATCGCAGAGAAATCAAAATGGATAATAATCTTTGCACATGCTCCTGGATTTTCAGCAAGAAGCAGCCAAATCCAACCACATGGATTTGCCGTCATGCACGGCTCCTCAGAGCTCCGAGATGATACGAGGAGAAGTGGCTATTCCTGCTGTTAAGGGCTGAGGGAGATTGTCAGATAATAACATCACTGTCCCTGTTAAGACTTTCACCAACCACTGAATAAAGGGACAGTCACCCTGATTGAACACTGAATATTCAAAGACAAAATAGGTTTTGAGCTCTAAAATGAAAGACAGCCAGAAACTAAGCTGAGAAACTTGTATAAAAATGAGCAGGTATGGATTTATAGCTAAATGTAATTATTTTAGAAAATAAAATCCTGCGAGATGAGGATAGTGGCGCCCAAATTTCACACACACCTTGTTCTGCTGACCTCCCATAGCCCCAAAGGCAGGTGGAACAGTACTTTGTAGTCTGTTGCTTTATACTGTATATTGTGATAATTAGGCTGCATTACTCGTAATGTGTTTTTAACTGGACAGTATGGTTTGGCATAATATGATAGCAAATACGTGTTCTGACATTTTGTTATTATCTCCATAACTAAGTGCTCATGCTGATGATACATGTGATTTTCCTTCTTGTCCAAGTAACAAAAATACCAAACCAGCTGGAAATAGTACACATCGCTGACTGGTCAAATATAATTGACATTATACTCTGCGAGCCCTATGAGGTAGACATGTGCCAGGAATATTATCAAAGTCACCACTTCACAACCTTCAGACAACTCCTCCGATATTCACGGGTAACGTTATATGATAAGGAAGACACAGAGATTCAACCAAGTTCTGGCTGTGGGTTAATAACTGTACTGTGCTGTATCGCATTGTCCGCTGGAAAAGCACTAATAGAGTACAGTCATATATGATCACCTACTGTGTTTGCAGAGCTGAAACAGAAGGTGGGCATGCAAATAGTTTTCTATGTACAGAAGGCTCCATCAAGACAATCACTCTGTTCTTTTTCCCCTGTGAGCATGTGCATGAGCGAGCCATCAGGTACACGCTGCGGGAAGCCATGCTCAGGATGGGGGGAGGTCTTTCTGCGGTAGTGAGGAGTTGAAAAGGTGAGCAGGTCACGACCTCCAAGTGTTTTACGAGGGAATGAGGCTGATTTGTCTTCAGCGAAGCATGCTGCTGGCATCTTCACACCCTTGAGTTTCTGGCCGAGCAAAGCAGACTAGGGCTGAGGCTGCCGGCTATAAATTAGTACACTGGCATGCTGACAGGCAGTCAGGGCCATGAGAACGGCACACACCTTCACCTCTTTCTAGCTCTGTTGGGTCCAGATGGCTGAAAGCACTGAAGCAGGCCTTGGCCTGAAAAGACCCACCATACCTCTCCAAAACACCATGCGCCCACCGAGAAATGCTAATCCTAAAGAAGTATATATGTCAGATTATAATGGAGTACAAGCAATTCTAACCTGTCTGCCGTGTGAAAATATGAGTTACAAAAGAAAGGACGTGGAATATAATTATGAACACGTCTGGACACATGAGCACTTAGATAATTTGAACAAGAAGTGACCATCCATAATGAATGAAGCACAATCCTAAAAAAAGGTGTTTTATGATGATGACCATCTTCTTCCTTTCTGTCCCTCTTAGGAAGCCCTTAAAGGTTCTATATAGCAGCCTATGGATGAGGGTTCCTGTTTGTCAAACGGTTCTAAGATTTGACTCAAGAACATCATTCCATATTAAAAAAAAACACAAAGCTTATTTGCTCTCATGCCTTCAAGTTCATAAAAGACTCATGACTCATTGTGTACAAACTAAAGGCTTCATTAGCTTGTCTGTCTGGAGGAACCCTTAAAGGTCATATAGAGAGCCCTAAAATACTGCATTTATTTTTCAAAGAGCATTCCATGTAGATAGATAAGAACCCTTAATTATCCAAAAACTCATGAGGAAGCCATCTTTACTGACTTTATTGATACAGTCTCAACAACATCGGCCTCGCTTGTTTGAATTAGTACAATTGTTTTCATGAGACACTGTTCCTAGATCATCATCATCATCATCTAATAAATATAATATAATTGCAAGGCCATTAGAAAAAGAAAACCCTAAAGGGTTTTCTATTTGTCCTTCTGGGGGAAACCTTATACCCTCTATATAAAACCGTATGGAAGAACTTTAGAGAAAACTTCTTTACTTTAGAGAAAGCTTCTTAGATCCAAGTAAGTTTTCAGAAAGACATTATTCCATATTGAAAACCATTGATCCTATATACAACATAAACATGCCTAAAGTTAGGGCTAAGCTTAAATCTAGAACCCTAAGGCATTCTTTAGTTTGTCCATTTGAAAACTCTTAAAGGTTCTATGTAGAACCTCGCATCAAATGATATCCTTTAGAGAGGGTTCTAAGTAGAACATGTAGAAAACGGACAATCTTTAACTATTTACAGGTGAAATAGGATGAGTTAAACCTCATAAAATCAATAACCATCTAATCACACACACCTCACTATTTGAACAAAGTTGCTTCTTTCATTTGTCCTTTGTTGGAAACTATTAATGGTTCTATGTTAACTTTCATTGAGAGAGCCAAGATCCAAGAGAAATGCCTTTAAATTCTAGAAACTTTAACCATCCACCTGACAGGTCCAAGGTCCCAGGTTTGAACCTGAGCTCAGGTTACTGTCTGTGCAGTGTTCTGCATATTCTCCTGTTGTCCATGTGTCTTTCTTCTGAGCTCTCTGGTTTTCCTCCACCTCCCACAACATGCTGGTAAGCTGACTGGCTACGCTAAATGTTAATGAGTGGGTGAATGTGTGTGGATGGTGCTCTGACCAGTATTTAGTGCTTACTGAAGATTAACAAATGAATGAATGAAGTGTCTAAGGAATATTAAATCATTAATATACATAGCATAATAACGATCCAAAACAAACACTAGCTCCTAAGCACATACAAATGCATTCTCTACCAATATATTCTCTCTCTTCTGGCTGCAGGTGGGAATTAACCAACAAACCCTGCTAGAAAACCAGTTCTGTACTAAATCATATACAATCCCTGTTACTGGAAGGCGAATATGACACTAATCATGCCTTCAGGAATCCCCTTTTCCCTGCATTACAGGTTGATCACATACAGTCCTGCTTCTACACACTACAAACTACAGAGCTGGCCATTAAACCTCCCCTCATGTGTATGCATTAGTTTGTAGCATAAATATTACTTTCACTTCTACATAACTGTATATGTCTTATAGATAGATGGACATGTACAGTTTGCAGGGTTTGGCAAGAAATATTGAGAGGCTCCATGAATCAAGTTCCACCTTGTACTCTGGGGAACCATCACTTTGAATATATTCCTAAGGCTTGGTTACTTGATATTTTAATAGATGCATTGTGCTTAGAATTTGTAGTTCTGTATCAGTGCTGAATAAATAAATAAAATAAAAAGATCCTGGAGCTTCTAAGAGAACCCGATTAGACACAGATTAATCAGGTTTTAGATGCTTTAAATCTGAAATGTCATTCCTAGACAATACGAATAAACCCAAGAGTATAGAAGCTAGATGGATTATGAAAATCGTTGGTGTGTGAATGTATTAGATCCCTGTAAATCTTACAATTTTAAAACATAACCAAAAAAGAAACAGTTGAACACAGTGAGGAGGATAATACTCAAAGTGACAGCTGGTACACATTCCTGAGTATTCCTACTGTTCTTTAAAATATTTATAGTGCTATTTGTTATGCATCACGGTGCCAAAGAGACAAGAGAAAATGTCGCTGTGTTTGACGGAAAAGCTGGGCCTCAGTTTTAATCTTCTTCTCTCGCTGTGTAAGAGAGGAGATAGCGGATTGGGTGTGTCAGTGTCATTCCTGAGACACGTAACACCAAAGACCAAGAACAGGACATCAAGATCTAAACCTGAGTGATTGATTGATCACTGATAGCATGGCTGAGAACTACCTTTTCAATATAATTGCGATAGCTTCATAGCAATCACAGAAGCAGACAAATAGCACTCTCCAACATGTAGCGTTACACAGACAAAAGCCTCTTTGATTTGATTTCTTCCTCATTGGCCATGTTCACAATAGGATGAAGTGGTTCTCCGCAGGCCCACAGGTGTGCTGTATAGCTCTGTCTGTGTGTCAGCTCAGAAAGAAGGGACATGCTATTCACCTGAGCCCAATCCTCTGGGTAAAAGCTGATTGTGTTGCTGTTATCGACTTCCTCACGTAATTCTCAGCTGGAAAAAAAGGAAAGTGGAAAGTTTTATCTCAGCTCGGCAGCATGGGGGACGGGTGAGAGTTCAGTCTCCTTAAGGCTCAGACACAGAGAACATTAGTGAACGAGTCAGGCTTTATGTTCCCAGATAGACACACACAGAGGGCTGCAGTACCTACACCTAAACAAGGTGAACATAAAACACATCCACTGTGTACACAGTGCTGGTTTAATGGTTGGGGTGAGATTTATGTTCTTAAATAATGCTGCATGCATTTCAGTATACAGCAGAAAAGCTAATTATACAGTAATGATAAACATATGCATGTTTGCAGTGTTATTTTTATTGGTAATTATGGAGTGTTGTAATTATTACATGAAAATTTGGAATACTAATGTAACTCGGAATTTATGTCAGTACCTGATGTTTCATAATCTTTCAATAAATCAATACTCACACAGAATTTTTGTTTCCATGTTTCTTCGTAAATGGCTTAATTTTTCA
>NC_030432.2:16615894-16785894 GCF_001660625.3 Ictalurus punctatus | reverse complement strand
GGAGGAGAGGAGAGTGGATGAAAGGGAGGGAGACACACACACACACACACACACACACACACACACAGACACACACACAGACACACACACAGAGAGAGAGAGAGAGAGAGATTGGGGGGTAGTAAAGAGAAAGAGCAGACAGAGAATGAGAGATACGAATGAGAACACAAGGAGGATTTAGGGTGCCAGAAAGCGTTTAATCCGAATGATTTTATGTGATAACAAGACCTCATTTAGCATAGCTTAAACCAGGCTTGCCTGAACAATAACAAAGACATGCAAGGGTACAGAGGGTACAAGCACAAACCGGGGGGGGGGGGGGGGAGGGGGGGGGGGGGCTGATGGAATAAATAAGTGAACGTTTCTAAATGTTTGTCATATTGTCATTAAAACTGCAAATGGCCTAAAATGGGACTCTATTGGTCGTGTCAGATCGAATGTTAGAGACAGGCTTTGGGCATATGGGCAGGCAGACTGTTGGAGACGGTTGCTACGTCAGTGATTTGGCTGGCAAGCGTAGGTGATTCCCAGTTGGTAGAGGGAGAGAGAGGAAAAATGAGAGAGAGACACTGAGAAGAGCTTGTCCAAGCTGCGTTTCTAACCTATATGTCAGACGCAAATACACACAAACACACACATGGTGTGGCATAGCAGGAACCCGGGCACATATGGAGCAGAGCAGGTCTTTTCATTAGCTTCCGTTTCAGTGTGTAAACTTGAGCATGGAATAAGAGCACATGTCAGCCTGGAGCTATTAACATAAACACACACGAAATGTGTTTCAACAAACATGCAATCACACACATACATGCACAGACAGCGTAGCAGTGTGAGAGACGCACAAAAAAGAGGCTCACACTGAGCTATGTTTGCTTAGAGGCACACGTGCCGAGGCAGGGTGGTGCAGGCCCATGGTGCCCAGCAGGGAAAGGTGTGAATGTGTGTCAGATGGTTCAGTGGGCAAGCTGGCAGCAGGCACCGTGGCACGCTCAGCCACTCAGGCAAGGAGAGCAGGGCTTAGCCTGGCCCTAACGCTGTGCCACCCAGGTAAGAGCTAGACAGCCAGCTAGCTGCCTCCTCAACCCCCACCCTCAACCTGCTCTGAGGCTTTCACACACCAGCCTTATAAGCATCACACACACTTTTGCTTTTGGTAAACAGGGCCATGTTGTAGCAGGAGCCATAAGGTTAACAAACTATGATCCACCATAATCTTGTACTAAATACTGTATTATAAGATACATCCAGCCATTAAGTCTTATTCTTTTTTAGTCCAAATGACCAATTTTTATGCTTCATAACATTTCCATACCCCAAGGCTTATTATCAATTATATGGAAAACAATGCAAACTGATTAAACTAATATTGTAAAACTGAAGACTGAAAATGTGCAACCATCCATGCTTTAAGGTTCATTTTTGTAAGAATGCTAAAAATTCATTTTCCAACAAGAAACTTTGCTGCAATTCCTCTAGTAAACTTGAGAAAGCATAAACTCGTTCTCTACTTTATTAGGAACACCTGTATGTTCATGTAGTTATCTAATCAGCCAATCATGTGGCAGAAGAACAATGCATAAAATAATGCAGATACAGGTCAAGAGCTTCGGGTAATGTTCGCATCAATCATCGGGGGGGTTACATCTCTGTGATGTTAACTGTGGCATGAATTTTTTTTTTTTTTTTCCCATAAAGGCTGGTTTGAGTATTTCAGAAACTGCTGATCTGCTTGGATTTTCACACACGACGTCTCTAGAGTTTACAGAGTGGTGCGAAAAACAAACAAACAAAAAAACTGAGTGAGCGACAGTTCTGTGGTTGGAAATGCCTTGTTGATAAGAGAGGTCAGAGGAAAATAGGCAGATTGGTTTGAGATGATAGCTATGTGAGCTATGTGGTGAGCCGAAAAACATCTCAGAATGTCCAACACAACAAACCTTGAAGTGGATGAGATACAACATCTTGGGAACAGACTCTCTTTTTTTTTCTAATCTTCAGCTGTCCAGTTTGAATGAGCCTGTGCCCATGATAACCTCAGATTCATATTCTTGAATGACAGGAGTGGAACCTGATGTGGTCTTGTGCTGTTGTACCCCATCCACCTCTTGACCTGTATCTGCAAGATTTTATGCATAGTGCTGCTGTCACAGGATTGGCTGATTAGATAACTACATAAATGGGAAGGTGTACAGATGTTCCTAGTAAAGTGAATGGTGAGTGTATTTACACATTATGCAGGTATGCATCATGAATATGCAATTTAATTATATTACAGTAGAACATGTCTTGGGCTCATTTTCTTAAAAATCATATAGTTAAAATCGATAGTTAAAACCTAGTTAATTTTATTTTTCTGATTTTGGAGAGAATGTTCAATTTCATGCTTACCCTACCATTTAACAATGAGATTTGGGCTGTCATGTGATTCTGGGAAGCGCAGATCATTTTGACCTCAGAGAAATAGGGAGAAATAAAAGATTTGCCTCCTCAAAAATAAACAAACAAATAAATAAATAAATACACAAACACAAAGGTACTTTTCCTTGTCATATCCCTTCCATCTGTTGCTACTGGTGGATTCCCGAGCATATGAATGGATTTTGTGTGTCTATTTATGCAAATATTTATATATCAGTAATAATCAAGATAGAAATAAAGTGTTTAGTATTTCAAAGTTTTAAGAGTGCTATTACTGTTAAAAAAAAAAAAAAAGAAAAAGAAAAAAAAAGGAGGTCCTAGGTTAGTGGGATTATATGTAGAAATATGTATGGGATTACATATAGACATACAAATTTAGAATACTGAACATCACAGGGAATTTGTACAAGAATATAGGATCTATCTATCTATCTATCTATCTATCTATCTATCTATCTATCTATCTATCTATCTATCTATCTATCGACTAGGCTAAAGAGGTAGAAAATGTAATATAATAAAGTATGGCCTAGTGAAGTGTATTAATATAGACACACAAGTGTATAATTTTAAGTGTATGAGATGACATGGCTAGAGTCATTATGCTTTTTAAACAAAATGTGTGAGGAAGCATGAAAAGGTCAGCAAGTCATTCACAAACATTGGGCTATGTGATGTGGTGTTTCCACTACATGTTAAAGATATTATTAGCCTGGCCAGTGTCTTTATTTTCACTCTTTTTTTTATCCATGATATAACTGCATGCTGTGGTAGTAGTGGAGATATAATGTATGAATGTTTTACTATTCATTTTGCTCTTTTTTCCTCAGTGGTTCCACATACCTGCGTATTCCTGATTCTGAAAAGGTTATATGACATCCACACATTATAATTCATCAGACTAGTATTGTGTGATAGTGAGCTTTATTATGAGCAGTGCACACTGTAGTTATAACACCAAGGTGGGTCACATCACAGTAAAACACATTTTGCTTAAATAATATACATGCCAAATAAAAACTCTACTCTCTCTCTCTTTCTAGTATATAATAGAGAAAAGCATTGTTTGAGTGTGGGTTTGAGTATGAGAAAGTAAAACAAGGTGTCACACAGTGCACCATGGCCTCTCCACTGCTGACTTTAAAGGCAAGGTGAGGTCTAATAAATCCATCAAAGACCAGCCACCTGTTATCCCATTGTTTTTTTTTTCCTATCCTGCTTTTTCTTTAAAGACAGGATAGGTGAAAGAACTGCTCAAGAAATACAGTGTTATACTGAGAATGAGAGAGAGAAAGAGCACTACTTTGTGTAGTTATGCATCATGAATATTTAACGGAACTTGTTGAAGTGCAAAATGGATGCACGGGTGCATGTGTTCAGTGACTGGGAAAGTGTGCATGCTTGCTTTTTTGGGGGGTGGTAGTTGTTTTCTCCTCGTCAAGACTGTGTATTGGGGTTTGTTTGTAAGATTGGGGTCGGGGGATGAGGTGGGGGATACATAAGGCTCACCAAGGAACAGCAATTCCCATGGCAACAGTTTGTCAGGTAGGGGGGCTCAGGGTTCAGCTTCCCTGCAGATCCCTGGAGATGGAAAAAAAAAAAGAGAGAGAGAGTGTGAGCACAAGAAGGGAAAGAGACGATAGAAGAGAGTGCGAGAAGCATTTTGTCTCAGCACACTTGACAAAACAAAGACAACTCACTCTTCTGGTTTCATGCCAGATTTTTTATTCATAAACAAGCTGCTGGCTGTAAAGCCACGATAAAGCAGTTGCAGGGCCTCTGCTGAGACGGCCACCCATTTGAATGCAAAGCCTCATCTGCACCAAATCCTCCCTCACACAATTATTCCCCGGATTTCAGCACGATATTCATCGAACGCTAAGATGGCCACGGATTGAGACCGGAGATATGTCATCGAAATAGTCTCATTCAGCCACTGATGGACATTAACATAAAAATTAAAGAATCTGAAAGTGGGTATGAATGAATACCTGAATAAAGGCTGGATGAAGTGATTCTCCAGTTGTTCTGACTCCAATAATTCCTGCTACCTTTTTAGCATGTCGTCACATTCTTCTTCTTCAACAGGGCTGAAACCAGGATCAACATTTTAGTGAGGTCCACACTGAATAAATGTGAGCCACTTCATAGTATACCGCAATGCAGAAGGTTTACTGCACCGATTACTAACTTCTCATCTCTCATCTCCTGTGTTATACTTCCATTCTTCTATGACTTAAATTGGGACTGCTTAATTTTATTCAATTAGATTTTCTTTTTAAACATTTACCTCTCTATATGTGTATGATTGTTCTTCTTATCTCTCCTGCTGATGATTACAGATTACAGATAAAGCATTAAAAATGGCATGTATTCTGCAGCTAACTCAGGCTACAGTACATCAGGTAACATTACTGTAATCAGCTCGGAAGTTGATTTGGATAGCAACATTACGAGTAGTTTGCACTGTATAAACTGCCAATTGCCCTCATAAACACTCATTTAAATATCGTAGCTATGTCAGATGTTATCCTATAATATGTGCATGGCTTATCTGTCAACAGGAAGTTGAGCGCTAAACATAATGGGACATTAAGGCTACGGGTAAACTTTCAGTGTCCTCCTCAGTTGCTCTGAGGTCAATTGAGAAATGATTATCACTGCTCATGCAAGTTTTTTTTTTTTTTTTTTCACATAGTAAGCACATACTGCAGTTGAATTTCTCATCAAATAGTACATATATTATCCACAACATAATCTCCCTTTCCCTCTCGCAATATCTTTAAAATATATCTTACAACTGAAATGTTTCTGTACATTATGGATGAACTGCACTTACACATTCATTTTGTTTCTTATAGACTATTTTTAAAGATTACTTTTAACCTAACTAACTCACGGACTTGCTTTTTCCACCTGCAACCTTGTTCCAAAACTAGCCCAATTTGTAGTTAAAAAAAAATGCTACATAGGATGCAAACAAACAAACAAACAAACACCCTCAGAAAGTACCATGGCCCAAACTTTATCCTTCTTGCTTGTTACAGCCACGTGCATTATCTAATTAAAGACATTTACTATAAAGGTGTTGACTGTAAGCATGCACACAGGTGGTGGTATTTATAGATGTAAACAGGTTTGGATTTGAATTGATTTTTCCGTCCTGCGCACTGGCTGTTGTGTGACTGATAAAATAAGAAAGTGGAGACGTGGGGGAGTTTAAGCAGGGTTAACACCACAGCTTCACAAGTGCTTACTACAGACCAAAGAGACAACACACACACATACACTCACAGAAATCTGTGTATATATCCAAACAGCCTTTTCACTATCTAACCATATGACAGCTTATCACATATTTAAACCTTAAATGTCTAATCCTTAATCTCACAGATCCATTCACCTACCCAGCTTGACTTCTAATCTGCGTATGACTAATGGCTATAGTCATTATCATCTTCTCATCCCTCCATCAGACCCCCATGATTTATTCAGTCTGCTGTGTGGGGCAGTTGTTCTTGTTTTGCCTCTATTTGCGAGGTGTTTATTTTGACAATGAGTCAAGTGTTTGCCCAGCTGACGTGTGCGTACTGAGGCTGAGGAGGGTGTGATGGAGAGGTGCTGAGGCACAGGATGGGGGTGGGGATGATATGGCATGATGCCCGACTTCCCTCCTACCCTCTCTTCTACTCCCCATCTTCGAGCCCATCGCCTGGCAGAGCGTGGCTCTGCAGACCTGTGAGAGCATATCGATGCCAGTCCAAACGCTTACAAAGAGTAGAAGCTTAGCTGTAATCCGTATTGACTGCCTCGTGCTTTGTCTGCCAATTTATATCATGGATTTGTCTCACTCAATGATGTGCTTCTGTCAAGTTCTCCCACATTAATCCATAACATTATTAGGTTTCAATACAGCCCTAATTATTCCAGCTCTGACCGAAGAAGTAAGAATGAGTGGAAAGAATTAAAAATTTAAACAAAACAACAACAACAGCAACAACAAATATTTACATGTTTACATGCCAAAAGGCACAGCAACAATGGGGTTAATTCAATAGAAGGCGTTGTCAAATCAGCTCTTTTGTTTCTGCAAAACGAGTGTGAAATTAAACATGGTGCATGCAGGGCCAGTGTATGTGCAGAAGAGGAGGTCTTATTTGATATGCTGAATCAGGCATGCAATGACAGATGTAAAGGGTGTACTCTCAGCACTCTTAAGTCTAAAAAAGTACAGTGAACCTTCAATGAGTGTAGAACCAGAAATCTGTTTGAGACTGGGAAAACAGGCAGGACATCCAGGAGCTCCACGGAAGACTTTATAAAGTGTAGCTCAAAGTACATGATAGGCTTGGTTAGGTTTGACATTCACAGGTTTTACACTGACACTTTCTGCACATTTGGCAGACGCCATTTTCCTTTTAACTTACAGAAGTGCTTTGTAGACTTCATATGAGACATATCCTCATGCTAGTTGAGGGTTTAAGAAATACTATCAAGCTAAGCCCTGTTATAAGGAATTAGTACAGAACAACAAGAAAACATACAAGCCAAAGGTTTCATTAATTCATTCATCTTCAATAACCACTTTATCCAGATCAGCATTGTGGTGGATCCAGAGACATCCCTGGTAACACTTGCCAAAGTCCTTTAAAGATTAGTGCTCATTTAATTGCTTGGTCAAGAGATACATTTTCAGACTTTGGACTGCCAGGGGAAGTTCATTCCACCACCAGGGTGCCTGTACAGAGGAGTATTGATGCAGGTCTTCCTTCTTGAGGGATGGTGGGTCAAGAGGGGATGTGTTACATGCCTTCAGGAAGATGGGGTCCACTTTTTGGCTTGTATACAAGCATCAGCATTTTTAATCTAATGTGGGAAACTACAGTAAGCCAGTGGAGGGAGAACAGAAATGGGGTGATGTGGGAGAACTTTGGGAGATTGAAAACAAGTCAAGCAACTGCACCTTGGATCAGTTGCAAGAGAAAAACCTGCCATGAACCACTTGCCGTAGTCCAATCTTGAGATGACAAGAGACTGAACAAGCACCTGAATGTCCTCCATGGATAAAATCGGTCTGATTATTCTGATATTGTAAAGGAGAAACCTGCATGACCGAGTCAGATTAGCAATGTGAGGAGAGAAGGATAGTCCAGAACTACCCCAAGGTTGTGTGTGTTGCCAGATGGTGTGAACCATAGGTGGTTAGGAAAGACATAATTCTGGACAACAAAATAATGCCTTCAGGTTATCTTGTATTTCTTTTTCCAACAGACCATCTATCAAATCAATAAATATACATACTTAGATATGTAAATGTAGAGTGCACCATTCCATTGGCACATGCGCTTGGGAGTATATGCTGATATTCTCTGCACCAGGATCTTTGGCACCTTCAACATAAAACTGTCACCAGTCCAGTACCAAAGGTTCCAGTTTCCCATTGAGTGCTCAAATTTGGGACCAACAATTTTACAGTAATAGTATTTGAGGTCGGTTGCTGATTGGTTATGCATTTTTCAACACACAAGTGATAAACACCAGAAAATGAATACTGAATAAAAATAAAACTACAGGATAATCTGGTTTGTTGTAGTTGTTCATGGTGTCAAAAGCAAAATTCTTCAATGTAACTTCTTAACCTACATAAATGTTTAATTGGTTAGAATTCAACATAAGTTGGACGAACATAAGTTCTCTTGTTTTCTCATCATATAGGGTGCAGCTTTATGAACAACTTTCAGTATGTTTTTGCATCAAAATGGGTTCAAATGAAAATTATTAAAAATTGTTTAAAATTAGTTACAGGTCTAGTTTCTCAATCATCATTATAGTTGATGGGATTTCATCAGTCATGAAACTCAACGATGAAATGAGTTTGTTTCAAGGGAACAATGTTAATCCAAGCACTTCTTCAATGTGTCTCAGTACAGTTGTGTCTTCAGTTGGTGGAAAATTAACTAGAACTATAAACCTAAATCATATTGGTTTCTTTTTTCCTTTATTTTCTTTGTTTATTTATTTATTTATTTTTATCTTATGCACCTGCATGTTACTCGAAGCATTAAATCAAGCTAGCTAATGTTTGCAGATATAATTGGAAAGATAACTTAGCTACCTATCTAACTTAGTTAATGAGCATTCAGGTAGCACTAGATATATACACAAGCATTACTTTTAAAGCACTGATATAAAACTTTTTCTACAAGCAATATCTTCTTATAAATTGAATGTTGTTGTATGATACATCAGGATTCCAGTGGTATGTGTCCTCACATCATTACATATAGAATGACACTCAGATCATGGTCTCTAATAAGTATATCCATAAGTATATCCAAACAATGGTACTGACGTGCCTCAGTTACAGATTTGGAGTTTCTATCCAAAAAGAAAACCAGTAAGTATGAACTGAAGTAATGACACATCAGGGTTTGTTATGATATGCATTAATGTTGCTATATCACCACGGTCATGACAGGGTCTGCTGTGCTCGTCTTATAGCTTTAAGGATGTGTTCTGGCATTTGCTAAACTAAAAGTATGCCTGAGACATCAGCATGCAGGCTGTCGATGTTAGAGTGCGCATACACAAACGCACGACTCTCATTCTCTCTAGCGTGTTCTTCGCCTCTCGCCCTCTCCCTCTCTCTCCGTTTCTCTCTACCTCTCTTTCCCCACATCAATTTGTGGTGCTGTGTGTTGTTTTTCTCCCTTTCGCCTGCGTCCCCTCTCCTGGGCCGGCGCTCACATCAACTGTGAGTTGATAACGCCACTGGTGGAGCCCTGTTTGGAATTTAGATTAATGTGTGACTAGCAGCCAGATGGAACGATAAAAATAAAGGAAAATAAGCCGGGAGAGCACTCCAACGGGAACAAAACAGAGGGGGGAAAAAATCGCACGGGCACAAAACAAGCCGGTTTCTCTCTCTGCAGCTTTGTGAGCACACACTGCATAGTGTGAGAGATGGGGACAGGGTCATGGGTGAGGGACTGGACTTATGTAGACACGTTTGTGTGTGTGGATGTGCGTGGATGCATGCAGGTGATCAAGGCTCATCAGATAACAGTGCACATTTAGTGTGACTGCCATGAGAAAGAGGTATCAAACAAGTGCCATTGTCTTATCTTCCATTGTTAGTGCAAAAACTAACAAACGTCTCAGTGTTCGTGGGCCTCTTTCAGCCCAGTCCTGCTATTAAAGCCCCTGATCTGCAATAAGTACTTCTGCCTGAGCGCCTGGTCCAAATTCCATCTCAGCCGCACCGGAGGCAGATAGCTGCTGCTGCTGGCTCTCCCACTACCATTATCACTGAGCAGCACGCCTCCTGGGTGAGTGGTAGCCAGGAACGAGGGAAGAGAGAGAGAGAGAGGTGGAAGAGAGAAGAACAGATAGATGATTTCATATTTACAAATTTGACCAAGCAAGAATAATGTGGTTCAATTTCATTTCACTTCATACTCATAAAATGGTTAATAAGTAAGAAATAAAACACTTAGAGGGTGTGATGTTCTAGGAGAAGTATCAACAATGGGGTGGTGAGATGTGGCCAGATGCAAATCTGACTTAATGCTACCACATGGAAATTGTTTATGGTCCAATAATAGCACATCCCAAATTGTTAACAAGTGTATAGCAATTTACCAATGAAAAAAAATTATTAATGAACAAAACATCATACATTTAAACCTCTGATGGCTAAATTTTATGGTGTGGAACGTCCACAAAACACTCCTGTTATCACTTACGCTATAACAGCTAGAAGTAGTCGTTCCCATACCAGCATCCCTTTTGTTCTCTCTCTTGACTTTAATAAGACGAACAACACAGCTTATCATTTTACCAAGAAACCAGAAAACTTACTGATTCCTATTAAGCACAACGACACTGACGTCTCCTTCCATGAATGTTAAATAAACATCTCCTTACAGAAAACTTCATCATATCAACAATTATTCGTTTTCCTTCATTACCTAATGTTTTAATTTTTATCTGTGTATGATTATGTGGAATGTTCCTGAGTAAGTTGTTACTATAGAAATGATAATATATTAGAACCAGTGCAATATATATATATATATATATATATATATATATATATATATATATATATATATATATATATATATATATATATACATATGATATATGATTTGAATGACAGACGGCGCTACTGGCCGAGCTGCTTTTATAGAATATTAGATAACACTTTCGACTTAATTGAGAATTTAACATTGTCGTGGTATAATAAAAAGATATAAACAATAGGCCTGCTTATAACCCTAACCATAACCATTCTTACAAATTTAGTCATACAAATTATTACTAAAGAGAAAGGATCAGAGAGAGAAGAGAGAAAGAAAATCTAGTAGAAAAGAGTAGAACAGAAAAAAAACGTAGCGGTTTTGTATAAGAGTCAGGACCAGGTGTGTCTAAAGGTCCTTTCAAACTAAAACGCTTTTCCTCATATGATAATGTTCAAGATAACATTTTAAAACAAATACATGCATTTCTATCAAGACTGATACTGTGATGATGCATGTTTTTGGTTCTGACCCCATTTCGGTATTTTTTGGATCTGATGAAACCCTTTAACAACCAATAAGATACAGACCTTTATCACATGATAGATGGCTTGTGTGATGTCAGCCTGTCAAAATAGCGGCCATGCAGTTGATAAGTCTTGTGTCAGTGCAGAAAAAAGCCACATGATAAACAGCTCAGTGACTATATAAACTGTGTGTCAGTGCTGAGTGACCAAAACTGACAAATGGGGCGTTAGTGGAAAAGCGAATGTCAGGTTATGGGTTTATATCATTCCTGCTGTGTTATTACTACACTGGACTAAATTAAATTTCTAAGTAAACATACAGCCAGATATCATCTGGGTAATGTAATCATAAGAACTGCTACTGTAATCATATAGACTGTCCTGTGCTCATCCCGGGACTCTAATTTACATAGAGTTAAACTGAACATCCTACTATGAACTATGTCAGAGTATTTTATGTGTATATATATATATATATATATATATATATATACACACACACACACACATCATTTAAAAAAAAAATCTATTATATTGTTATTCTTTTGCACTATCTGTTATATCGGACATTTCCATACTAGAACTGTGTACTGGTAGGTGCTAGACTGTCACTTACCGTGCCCATTGTCCTGTTTTAGTACTTACTGTACTGTCTTGTGTTGTTTGCACACGTTTGCATGTGCACTTTCTGTGTCGCCTCATGTGGTCAGTGTGTTATTTTATGTAGCACCACGGTCCTGGAGGAACGCTGTTTCATTTCACTGTGTACTGTACCAGCTGTATATGGCTGAAATGACAATAAAAAGCCACTTGACTTGACTTTCAAGACACAGTACTGTTTGATTTTATAGTATACAGTTGTAGAATTTACATCAGGGATCTAAATGTACATCCAGATTTCTTTAAAGCTGCTTTGTGACAATGTCTATTGTCAAAAGTGGTGTAGAAATAAAACTGAATTTAAAATGTGAAAGTACTTCAAACTTGTCTGCAATTATAATTAAAAAAAAAACACAAAAAAAAAAACATGATGGGGTAATCATAAAAATTCGAATGGTGAGGGCAATGTAGTGATACTTGTTAAAATTTTATTTATGACTTTTTTTTTCTTTTTTTTTTAAGAAAAAGTACGAATGGTAACCCCACCCACAGCCCAAATCAAGCTGTTTAAAAATTAACCAATATGTTACCAGTTTGGATGTAGCAGTTAAAACCAGCCATTGCTTAGTCTCTTGATTCATTTTTTAAAGAGCTGTCTTTTGTTAGTTTTGGAGAAAGATGGCAAAATCAACGCCAGTGCTGCTGCTTGTGCAGATTTGTTTTCCAGATTGTGTCTCAATAAGTACCAGGTTCATTGTAATGACTAATGAGAAATGCAAAAAGAAATCATTTTTCTATGTTTAGCATCATGTTTGGTGTAAATAAGTCTTGACACCTGCTGGTGTATCGGGGCAGCAAGCACCTGCTGGGTCACATGCCAGTCTCCTCCAGTGCAGCAGCTTTAGTGAAAGGAGATGAGCTTGCTGCTCCTCATGTACTGCCCCCCCACTACTCTCCTTCAGGGCAAGAGGGTGCTGTTAGGGCTGCCTGTGGAGGGGGCAGAGAGAGTGGAGGGGCCGTTGTCAGCCATCCTGATCAGTGGGAGTCAAGGTGCAGCGGAGCAGATAGCTGAGGTCTATGCATACTAAATGCTCCGGCAAGGGGGGTCTAGTGCTCGGGGCTCAGCCTTATCACACCTCTCGGCTGCCTTTATCAGATTAGAGCCTGAGGCAGTGTAGATGATGAGAGAGAGAGATGGAAAAGTAAAAAAGGGGAAAAGGGGAAGAGGCAGGGATAGAGACACGAGAGGTAGATGGGAAAAGCGTGAGACAGAGAGTGCCTTCTGTTCCATGTCAGGCACAAGTACAGTTAGGATGTGTTACATGATCTGTTACACACTTCACTGCTTAGCGGCTGATTGTTTAGCAATCAGAGTCCTGCCCCATGCTGTTACTGAATTACTGTTACCAGTTCAAATGACAGTGGAGTCACCCGTGGAAAAGCAGCAGCAAGCCCCTCCTCTGGTTCGCTTAAAGATGACTTGTCATGAAAAAGGAAGTGATGTTTAGTGTTGTTTAGACTGCAGGGTAATCAGTAATCAGAAGCACCATGGTGTGCTCAAATGGTTTACATATGTACTGTACAGCACAGCTTCAAAATCATTAACTCACACATCAGTCTTATGGCTTAATTGGGTGTACTGTCAATTTTGTATTGTGAGTCACATACTGTATTTAGGTCTTTAGCTTCTGAATTTTATATTTTAAAGTGCTCAAAATTAACTGTGTACTTCTCCTGCCACTGGTACTAGCTATGTTGGTCAAAATTTCCACTAGCACTGATTGGGTTAATTTTCAAATTCATTGTACCGACTGCAAATTATGTCTCTCTTATCTTCTTGTTTCCATATCATGACAAAACCTTAGCTTGTTTGCAGTGTAAAACCACTCCCAACCTATTATCTACTATTTTTCATTGAGTTCTGTCTGTTTCATGATTATGTGACTTGGTCTATTCACACCAACTCAACGTTGCCACATTTGGACTAGCTTCTGGTGGTGAGAACAGAAAAATCATATAGAAATCATACTATCTGGTTATGAGATAAATCAGTGGAAGAAAGGTCAACCTGGGTGGGGAAAAACAGTACATAATTCACAGATATTTTATCTGGTTTATTTAATATTTTGTTGAGTAGTAATGTTACCCACGAAGAGAGCTGTCCAGTAGCTTCAGAATCTTGAAGCCTTCAATCTTGATTGGCTAATCATACTTCCCTGAACCAGTTTCCAACAGTGAGCTTTTCAAGCAAGGTATAGTCAGTGGATTAAAATAAAATCACATCATCATGTCTGTAAAAGTTATTAGAGTTTACTTGAAATAGTCAATAGTGAGTAAATTCAGCTGGTGGGTTGCAATTTTGCTCGATTTACCTTGTCCTGTAAAAGTAGAACATTTTATTTGATCATATTTAGTAACAAAAAGATTCCCAGGTAAAAGCTAAACATCTGGCTTGGTAGACCACTAGTATGTCCCGTTGCCAAGCCAAAGTTTCTTACATTTGATTGTTTGGCATTTCCACAGCAAAATAAATAAATAAATAAATAAAAATGAAAAAATCTTGAATGCAGTTAAATTGATCTACTATTTCTCAATGTGAGATTACATTAAAACCGATTATTAAAGGCTATTTTATTCATTTCAGGCTTACTGGCAGATAATGTTTAAAAAAAACAAAAACAAGCAATATTATATGCCAAGAAAAATTCCAGCTTAAAATGAGTATAATGGTCTAGAAACAACCTAAATATTCTTATATTTGATTTATCACAATCACTCGTAATAAAATATGGAGATATACAGTACTGCGTGAAAGTCTTAGGCACATGCCAACTAATGCTGTAAAGCAAAGATGCCTTCACAAATAATTACATTAATTGTTTCTACATTAAAAAATAAAGTGAAGTAAACAGTAATAAACTAAACAAAGTCAATATTTGGTGTGGTGACCCTTTTTAAATACGCATCAGTTGTCTCAGGTACACTTTCAGCAGTTTTCTAAGAGTTGTACTGAGCATCTTGGCGAATGTGCCACAGTTCTTCTGGAGACTTTGTCCGTAGCATTTGCTTCTCTTTTTTTTTTGCAGGGAAAACCCAACAGACTTTAAAAAAATTTTGTCTGACACATGGTCTGTTACATAATACGTTGCTTTCTTTACTGACAAACAGACATTTTTAATAACATTTGTTGGAGAAGAAATGTTTGGAAAGCTAACATGTTTTGTACTGACTCAACATGCAGTAATGTGGAAATCATAAAATAAACATCTAACACAAAATTATTTTTATTTTTATTGCTTAAGACTTTTGCACAGGGCTGTATTTGCCTATATTCAAGATATTTCCACTTATTAAATATATTATTTTGAACAAATGATGCACAATACAGTGCTTATTAATCATTATCTTAGTATTGACCTTTGCAATACTATTATCAATATGTACTGTAAATGAGCTCTCAGAGCATTCAGATCTTTCAAGAGGTTTCTTGTTGGTGTTTTAGAATATCATGATGAAAAGATTATTTATTTCTGGCTAAATCATGCAGCCCTAATTTGAGTCTAAACATGCTTTTATTCATTGCATTCTACATACGAATGTATCGATATTCAACGATACATTTATCATTCCAGTGTGCCTTTCGGATCATTTTGGCTGTGTTTAGTACCAGAAGTCTAGATGTCCCAGATCAGCCGTGACCTGAGGTGTGTGCCCTCTGTCACTCCATCTGCCCTTTAAGGCCACAGCAGGACTGCTTCCATCACTGTAAACTTCCAAACAAACTGCAGCAGTGGCTACAAATGAAACAAACAAACAAAAAAAACTATTAATTCAAGTGCACTTTCCAGAAGTTAGTGCAAAAAGTAGACTAGCGCAGAATAGGAAGGGGTGAGGTGGAGTTAGAAAAAGTCTGTGTCTGAGATGTTGATGCTCTTTCCATTGCTCCAGGGGAAGTTGAATCAGTCACAATATAACACAGAGTGGCGCTGTGGGCAGACTGGGCTAAAAAGGAAAGAGAGATAGAGCTAGGAGAAGAGAGCAAGAGAGGGCAGGAGAGGAAGACAAAGTGAGAGAAACAGAGAGATTGCGAGAGATTGCGAGAGAGAGAGAGAGAGAGAGAGAGAGAGAGAGAGAGAGAGAGAGGCAGGCTGCAGGCCCCCGGGCAGCAGAAGGGGAGAGGACCCTAGGGACCAACCTCGCGCCTGCAGCCTCATGATGATGATTGATGCAGGCAGGACTCGCACGCCCCAGCCGCTCAGGAAAATTAAAAGCCTATTTTGTAAAGTTGTAAAGGAGCAGAATGGTGAAGGGCTGAGGGGGAACCAATGCCCCCCTTTCTTGCCCTGCCATCACAGCCGGGGTCCTGTTTAGTGTCTTTAGTATCATCAACTCCTCCGAGAGCAGACAGAGGGGGGAATGTAACAGGGCTTTCACTAAAGTGCACGCACATACAAAATAAATAAATAAATAAATAAATAACACATGTACACACATGCTCAAGAGCTCATGTGTTGAAATCTTTCCATCATTATTATACAGGGGTTCTTATAGAACATTGCAGCTGAGACAAAATACGTGCACAGACATACATTCACATATATACACATATATACACACAAATATACAAATGCATTCACACACACATAGAGTGCACACACTGCACAGGATCTAACTGTATTAACTGTATCTAAATTAGGTAAATATTAATTATAATACATTATAAGTCAATATCAATTGCTTAAATTAAATATAATATAATATTTCCTATGATAATGGCAAGGAAGTAAAAAAAAAAAAAAAAACCCACAGAGCCAATCTAAACACAACTATTTCCCCCAGTCTGTGTTATCTATTCAATGGCTGTGTGTGTAAGATCTATAGGACATTGGCAGGTTCTAGCTCGCATGTCAATAGGCCATGAAAGAGGAGCCCTTGATATCTCTCAAGCACGAGGCACTTACTTGTTTGTATATCATTTGCAAATCATTTATCTCCAATGTGAATTTAATTGACCAGGCAACCCCGCGATCCCGCCTGCACCCTTTCTCACCCCTCCTGCTTTCACACACCCCACCCCCACCCCCTCCCAATCAGCTGGCTGGTCTGTGCATATGCGAGTGATAGTAAGGATACACACACACACACACACACACACACAGCAAAGGTACCCATGCTACAGAGGTCAGACCCATGTCAAGTGGGTGTGGAGGCCCTACTTGTGCATTGTGCTAATTTGTGTAGCCAGTGTAGACAGGCAGGGTGGGCCAGGAGGAGGGGTGGTCTGGGTCAGCAGCATGCAGAAGGGTAGCGTGGGCCAGCATATGGGGCCTGGCTGAGAAGGAAGTGCAGGGTGACATCTACACACGCATCCATCCACGTAGTCAGCTTTAGACAAATATGCAAACACACACATGCATATGCATGCATATACACACTGTTCAAGCAGGAGTGGGACAAACAGCCTTCCCCTCCATCTGCAGAGCTGATCATGACCGTTGTCCTAAAATAAAAGGCTCAATACAAACCTCTCAGACAAACACACGACAATAGACTTGACAATGAGCAGTGAATAACTGTCATCAGGCCATGATAAGAAAGAATGTAGAAACCTAAAAAAAACCTGTTCAAAATGCAGCAAAAGACCCACTTCAGTCACTCCGCAGGGGGAAAATTCACTATTTCAAGCACTATTTCAGTCAGCGTGTCATCTGCCACCACTTCTCATCAACTTTGCATGAATGGAATGAAACAAAAAAAAAACAAACAATAGAAATAGCATCAAAAACAGGCAACCCGTCGACGAAATGCATTCTGAACTGTACACCTCGAGTCGATGCTAATTAATGCATCGGTTTGCATTTGCTCTAAAGATTAGTGATGACCTCCATCCTGAGTGTGTCTACGGCCATATGGGAGTGAGTGCCACCAGCCTGTGGCACCATTTGTTTTGGGCTGCATCCATGCTGTTCTGCTGTTGTAGCACTAGCGCTGTCAGTGTGCGGTACTCAGGTGCACCTGCTGGGCCAGGACAGGCTCGAACCACAGGCAGCCCTGCTATACACTCCTCTCCACTCCACCTCATGAGAGCCTTACGCCATGCTAATGTTTTTAGCATTGTCCTGCTGCCCCTGCCTGGCTGGAGAGATGAAGGAGGGGTTGTTGGGGGATGAAACAGGGCATAATATCCTCTGAAGCAGAGCCCTGGGGTTCACTTTGAGTCTCTGAGCGAGCGCTGTTAAGGTGAAGATACAGGACTGGTCCCTCCTCCTCTGCCCGCCTCCTCCGCCCCCGCATTCAGGCCGTTTACAGTGGGGTCACGACCCCGGCTGAGTGATGGGAGAGTAGAACTGAAGCCCATCAAATGTGCCAACATGCGTAGAAACCCCTCGATTCCCCTCCCTTCACCGTACAGAGCAAGTAGGGGTGAGACCACTGTCACAATCAATCGCTGCTGAAGGGTGGAAGAAAATCCGGTCTCTGCTTGCAGCCCACTACACTAATAGCACAGAGTGCAGTATCTACTGCAGCAGGCCAATGAGCTGCCATGCTCAAATAAAGCCACAGCAGGGTAAAAATTAATGAGAGACAATATGTGACACATTCTATCATTTTGATTCAGAAGTGAGATTGGCAAATTTGTGTAGGAGCCATGCTTTCAGTTAAAAACTATTTTAGTGAGTTATTAGTGTTATTCAACAATATAGATCGTAAACATTTACTGCAAGACCCTAGAGGCAGAAAATTTGTACATCATCTCTTACACTGTCGAAATAAAAATGTCAAAATTGAACAGCATGGCTATCTCAGTGGGGGGAGTTGGGGGGAGGGGGGGGCGTCAGTCTAGTTACATTATCTAAATAAGCAACTTTGAAGGCTGAGTTTCTCTAAATCTTTTTTCCCTATATCCAGAATAAGAAAAACACTGTTTCTACACTATATGGCCAAATCTACGGTATGTGGACCCCTGACCATCCCATCACACCCTTGATTGAACATCCCATTCCAGTTTTTGTTCCTCCTTTTGCCGTTATAATAACCTCCACTCTTCTGGGAAGGCTTTCCACCAGATGTTGGAGTGTGGATGTGGGGATTTGCCAATTCGGCATTCTAATTCATCACAAAGGTGTTCAGTGGGGTTGAGTTCAGGGTTCTGTACAGGCCACTGGAGTTCTTCCACTCCAGCTTTGGGAAACCATGTCTTCATGGAGCTTGCTTTATACACAGGGACATTGTCATGCTGGAACAGGTTTGGGCCTCTTAGTTCCAGTAAAGGGAAATCTTAATCCTATGAAAACATCCTATACAATTGTGTGCTCCAAAGTGTCCACATATTTTTGTCCATATGGTGTCGATCCATATCCCTATTTAGAAGAATATTACATAGGAATTTATATTCACCTAAAGTGTTTGTTATGTTTAAGAAAAAGTTGCATTTACCATTTATCATGTTTAGTTACAAAATATTGAAGAAAAACATGAATGAGGAACTGCAGGTGCCAAAAGATATATTGTCGAATAAAAAGTGTCATTCTTCTCAATATTGGCCGATCAATAAAATTTCACCTGCCGAATGAGGACATCATTGATGTTAGATTTGAGTGTGTGTTTGTTGCCTTATTTTTGAATAATTGTTATTATTCAAAAATATTGTCAAAATTTTTTATAACATACGTAAGTTTGATCTTGATGTCCTGCGATGACCTGGTGTCCCGTCCAGGGTGAATTCCTATCTTACATTAAACTCAGAATATGGTTCTGGGTCAAAGGAACTCAGAATGGGTTCCTTTGAAAGGGGGCAGTCACAAAAATAGATAGCAGAAGAAGAAATGGAATAATCTACAAACCATCATTTCTAGCATCTTTACAAGCAAAACAGGATGTCTATTTACTTGTGTACATCTCTCTCTCTCTCTCTCTCTCTCTCTCTCTCTCTCTCCCCCTCTCTCTCTCTCTCTCTCTCTCTCTCTCTCTTTGTTTTGGCTGCACCCACCGGGCCCCAACTGGGCCTGGTGTCACAAACAGATGGACGCCTCACAAAGAACCCCTTCACCTCACCAAGCTGGTCCTCACCATGCCTGATTAAACCCTAATACCAAAGTTAGAAATGATACAGTGACTCTATGGTGATTCAATTAGAACAGCGGCCATGAGAAAAGCCCCCACAAAAAGATGGGGTAGTTAGAAACTCATTTCATTGCGCCATCTCGCATGTGGAAGCAGAAAATTACAGGCTCGTGTGCGGAGCCTTGATATCCTCTGGGGCCACGTTTCAGCCCACATTCAACACAGATGTCACTGTTGACAAAATCATGTTCACTTGATGGATCTGAACATCACCAGGCAACTCCAGAGCAGGAGAGGAGAGCTCATGCAAAGCGATATGGCAAGGAAGACTGTTCTCAAAATGGCAAACCATGCACACCACTCATACTAAACACCGAACAAAAGCAGTATGTAGCAGTGTGTGAACATCGATATTTTCACTATGCCTGGAAATACCTCCATTACATACTATGGAGAAACAGATACCTCCATGACATAATCAGACTGAATTTCCCATTATGTGACTAGAGATTGAAAGAAAGAAAAGTAACATCTAGTTCTGATCTTACTCAGTTCATTTATAGATAATAAATGATAAATATTCATTCAGTAAAATGAAATATGTTTTACTTGTTAATGATTGGCATATACAATATATACAGTTATACAGTATGTTGTCAGCTATTCTTAATAGTTCTTGGATTTATTTATTTACTTTCATTTTTATTCATTTATTTTCTGTTCAAGCAAAGAGCTGTTGAATTCTTGATTCTGATTTGTTAGACGGTGTTACTTCATTTTCCATAACAGCAGCTCTGACAATACTTCTAGCAGCAAGACAAATCTATATGTAATATTTAATGTAAGGTTTACATTTACACACTCATTTTGATATGTTTTCATTTTTATAGTAAGAACTCATTCTCAGGGACTTGTATGGCAGATGCTTCACATAAACAAATTAAAAGCAATGTGTAATCGTTGATATGGTGAAGTTTTCTGTGAGGAGACATTTAGTAATACTGGAAGGAGTCTCCAGTGTCGGGGTAAATTCTTATATCTAGCCTTATTTCTTCAATGGAGAGAAAACAAGAGAGGGAACGACTGTATGTAGCTGCTATAATGTAAGTGAAAACAGGAAGTACCTTGTATCATGGTTTCTCATTCCCCAACATTAAATGTAACTATAAAATGATTACGTGTACAACTTGCCATTCTTTAGTAAATAATAACATAAAGCTTATTTGTATTGACAAACTGCGGTTGTATAAGAGAACACTTAAAACCTTTGTGTTTTTTTTATTCCTAATCTAATGTAAGAAACAATGATAAAAAAAAAATACATTGAACAAAGCTTAGGGAGCCAAAAAATTGTCATAAATGGTCAGTGGTGAAAAATCAACACTGATAATAGGCCATTTTCTGGACCACACAAACCATACTGGACCACCTGCAGGTCATGAATGAAATGTTGCATCTCCTCTGATATTTGTCTGTCTGATCTAAGTATTTCTGGGTGATAATAATCAATACAACAATTGCATCTGGCAATGATGTACACACTAACCACAAGTACATTAGTCAGGTTGACTCCACACTTCCTCCACACTATTGATATTAGGGAGCCAACGGCACACGACTGCAGACAGAAATATACATTCAATGAAAAATTATATTACATAAACCCAAAACTGACAGTTTGTAGTTTGTCTACATCTACAGACTGCCATGCACAAGACACATGCATGTCTAGAAACAAATAGAGTTGGCTAGAGTAAACTGGAGCCATGCATCTTTCTATTGATGGCCTTGTGATGTGTTGTGTGTTAGCAATGAGTACAGTTTCTCTGTGCGCTATCTCGTGTGATGCTTTATCAGGAGACCTGCACAGACTCAGCACATGTGAGCAAAAAAGCCCACGGCAACCCCGCTCTGGTTCCTCGTGCACATTTTGGGGGTGGTGCAGGGGAGATTTATCAGACTGCACTGCTTTTTCATTCCTCACACACTGCCGCTCTATCTCTGTCTGGTCTTCCAGATATGCTAATCGGTGTGTAAGTATATCCTGTCAAATAATTACCATATATTAAACTGTGCTCATCTCAGTATAACTCGCTCATATGCATAATCTTATTTGGCTTTTTTCCTCTGAATGTAGGGGAGAAAAAAAAACTGGTCTTACCTTGGGCAAGTTAATCTTTATTGATTGAATATCAGCCTCATTTGAATGTGTTAACAAAGTGTGTCTTGAAGAAGCGAGGTAGGAGCTAATATTTTTGTCTCTGTTTGGCCTAATAAACTCTGGACTGTCAGTGTTTGGATGAAGGACACACATGACTGGGAACTAGTGTGAATCTGTCAGACTTTTCACTGCTTTTTTCCCCTTTTGTTTTTACAGTAGTATACTGGCAACACTTTACAGTACTTTACTATACCTAGTTCATCAGCTTAATATGATTGTTGTTACAGTACATTATTGATTACTTTATAGGTTATTGATAATATTGTAGATGTGTATATTCCCAGTATGTTCATTGTAATTATGTATTATAAAAATATAGTTCAGGGGTTCCCAAGCTTTTTGGGCAAATTACCCCAAATGGACATTATGAATATTCTGCAATCCCAGGCCTTAATCACCCTACATTTTTATTCCAGATTTATAATATAAATCCATATTCAATCAATCTTTCTGCGAATTTTAATGTAAAAAATACAATTCTTACTAAGTTACACTGAGTCACAGTCACTCTACGTTGTCGAAGTAGTAGAAGAAGTAGATTTTTTTTTATTGCAGAACTCCTAAGCTAATGCAGCATATCAGGACAGTGAATAAGACTAAAATAGCAGCACACACTTCATTTAAATATGCCGTGTTCAACTCCAAGTAACTGCAAAATAGTAGCCTGCAAACTCTGTTTTCATAGAGTAATATTTGCAATAGTCATTTGTAAAAAAAAAACAAAAGATGAAATTATTAGTTTTGGAACCCCTGATATAGTTTGTGCTTATTACTTATTGTACTACAAAGATGTTTGTTTGTTTTTAAAATTGCAACTGAATAAAATATTCTCAGTTGAGATACATCACTCTAATAAAGAGGTTCCATTAACTAACCATTGGCTAATTAGCTGCTTTAAAAAATGATACTAATAATTAAACACGTAGCTAGTTACAAATGTATTTTATTTTAACAGAAGCTGCTAAGTAAATGAACATTACAACACCAGGCTACCACTGAGGAGCTGGCAGTGGTTTACTATTTAATTAAAACTTGCAGTTGTTTTTAAATAAATAAAAAAAAACATTACCATTATCTATTACCAAAGACTGAGCTTGATTGTGGCAAAGATTATAGCTATTTTCGCATTAAACAACTAGAAAGCTAAATAGATATAACAAACTGGTGGTAGTAATACCTATCTATCATTAGCTTAACTATCTAATTAGCAGTAAAAAGCTATGTAGAATGTGGGTACAGTATCAGCTATGAAATAATAACTATTTAGTATGTAATGTATTGAATAGTAACTTAGTATGTCAATCTATGACTGCACGTAATGATAATACTAGCTAAAGTCAGGTAGTGAACCTGTATGCTAAATTCAGCCTGGATGTAATATAATTTAATATAATTTTTGCAAATTAGCATGTAAATGCTGTTAATTGAGGAGTAACATCACATAAAACCTCCTCAATGCAACACACTGTATCCTTTTTTTTTTTTACTGTATTATGCCAGTAACTATAAAAAAACAACAAGTGTTAACAGAGAAAATCCTGGTTTATGCATACATTTAAATCCCTCATATTTAAACAAAATTACTTTGACCATGTCACATACTGTCTATTCAATATTTCAAGCCAGTCCTACTGATACAGTATTAGCCAAGGAACAGGAAAAAAAGCTTCTACAGATTAGTATGAGGCACTCAGGGAAATGACAAGAGCGGTACACAATGAGTCACACAGCTCACCAACTAGGCATCTATCTTTGTGGCTTTTGTTGAGCAGGGATGCCATGGTCAGCGTTTCAGTGCTGCGTCTTTGTGAGCTTCAGGGTGGAGGAAAGAAAAAAACAAAGCAGGATGACCAAGAGGCCACTTGTCATCAATGTGGCTAACAACAGTTATTTCATTCAGAAGCGTCCATCTCTCTCCCACTGCTCCAGGACCTCTGGCCACACGGGGTTTGCCCTCTCCTTGACCTCTGACCTCTGATAGTTCACAGGTGCTAGCCACATGCGCCTGTGACATGTTGCTTCACAATTTGCCTTTGCAGCTGCTGAAATTCAAGGGGGCTCAAAACATCGTAGAAAAGAATGCACTCACCTCTAAATACCCTCAAGTCTTTAGCCATAGCCTACCTGGGAGAAAAAAAAATGAGAGCAGCTCATGTTGGGAAACAGTTTCCATTTGTCTTAGGGTAATATGCGAGGCACAGCATTAAAGACAAATAGCATCCCCTCTTATTTCCTTTATCACTGTCAAGGCAATTAATAGGCCAAGGCCCCTTTTACTGGGTTACAAGACAGAGGCAAAGAACATGCAGGCTCAGTAAGTGGCCTCCGCCATCACACAGGCCTTCTTAAGCCATAAGACTAGCCAACAAATCCAAACTGGTCTAAATCTGGTATGGCACTATTACTGTACTGAATACCCTAAAGATCTTTGCACCTTAAGTTGAAGAATTTAAGAGATGCAAATAGACCAAAGATTTTTTTTTTTTTAAATAACACCAAAACCTATGGTGGCCTGTAACTGTAAATCACATTAACAAACCAACACAATTTGCAATAGCAAATAAGAAACGCAACAGCAACACCATAAAAAAAAACACATCAACATTAACTCAAAATGGGAAGGGTAGGACTTTATTGATCACATGCTCTTTGCTGATAGTACACAATGGCTACGCTTACATGCACATCAATATTCCGATATTGATCAGAATTTGACAAAATTTTATTTAATATTGACTACATCCAAATATCCAAGTAGGCAAAAAGCAGTATGCCAAAGGAGTAGTATGTCCGAATTCTCAGTATTCAGAAAACAATAGGAGAGAAATGATCTACTGCTTTCGCCGAGATTCTGCAGAACCAATGCATTATGCAGAACCACTAATGCATCCCATAATGCAATGGGACTGGCACGGAAGAGCTGTCAGAATCATGGGATTGAATTCATATTTACAACCACCATGTATACAGGAATATTCTGATGCCTGTACGCATATAAACATCATATTCGGAATATGGCTGCAACCTGAATATAGACCTTAAATGGAATTTGATGTGCATGTAAATGCAGTCAGTGATTTTCTGAATAAGGTGTTCACATGCAACAAATTTCAGATTTAAACAGTCATATTCTAGGGGTGGGAATCAGAATTTGGGAAATCAGAATATTGTCTTAATCTGAATCGGGCTATCGGGTTGCAGTGTTTACATGACTCAATACTAATTTGAATATTGCCAAATTCCTATTAATATCAGAATATTGATGTGCATGTAAAACAGTGTGTGACTATCAGAAACTAGAGAAAACAACTGCACTATTTCCATCTGTGATGTAGTTAGCATAGTGAAAACAATGTAATGAAAATTGTTAAATATTATTATAATGAAGAGTAATACTTTCTTCAGAATAACCCAGCTTTCTTTAGGCAGGTTTTCAGCATTTGCGTATTCATATAAATGCCATACAAAGTTGATAATAAAAATAAACACAAATAAAAGCAGCAGATTCATTTAGGTTCATATTTCCTATTACTCTAAACATCCTCCATCTTTCTGTTTTCAAAGTACTCTCAGATTAATTCAGGCTGTAGCCAATCAGCAACAAGCATGTGCATGTGCCTATTCTTTCCATTTCAAGTGAATGCTCATGTGTTTCAGATTCTTTTTCAGGGTTTCTATGGCTCTGTTATTGATTTGATTTGAAATAGGTATTTGTTATTTGTCTTTTTTTTTAGGTTTGTTAATGTGTTTTGCACTCCATAAAAAAATCCTCCAATACACTATAACATGTTGCCTTTGAAGTGATTAGAGATGCCATGTAATATTGCAATTTTTGCAACTATATTTTCCACAGAGCAAGACAGGAAATTGGTTAACAAGTTTAATTAGCAAATGAAAAGATTTACACTGGATTTCAATCTGTCTAATCTGAGTCGCATTTGACTATATAGGGTTCTACAGTCTAAAATATGTTTCCTCCATGGTTGGGGATTCAAATCTCGCCTCCACCCTGTGTGTGCGGAGCTTGCATGTTCTCCCCGTGCTTCTGGGGATTCCTCCGGGTACTCCAGTTTCCTCCCCCAGTCCAAAGACATACATTGTAGGCTGACTGCCATTTCAAAATTGTCCATAGTGTGTTAATGGGTGTGTGAATGTGTGTGTGATTGTGCCCAGCGATGGGTTGGCACCCAGTCCAGGCTGTTCCCTGTCTCATGCCCCGAGTTCCCTGGGATAGGCTCCAGGCTCCCACGACCCTGTGTAGGATAAGCAATATGGAAAACGGATTGGTGGATGGAAGTATTTGTGTCAGATATAGAGTTAAAACAAGTGAAGTCCTGGCACTATTCTCCTAACTGTTTTTTATTATTATTGTGGAAGATGCTAGTGTTTTCAAATTTCTAAAAGTTGGTAATTTGTGTACAAACTAGACACAAATATTTAGCAATTACCATAATTACAACACAACATTTTAACATAATATGAACACAGTTTAAATTCCTACTTCTCATGATGTTTGTAGTCAATTCTTTATATATATATATATATAAAAATTTAAAAAAAAGTTAATAGAGTGCTGAGATTAAACTAATATCATGATGCAGTACACTGTAAAACTGGATAAGTTCATTTAACTCCGAAAATTTTAGGAAACTAATTACCTCAAATTTTTTAAGTTGATAAATCAATTTCTTTTAGCCAAATACACTTAAATAGAACAAGTTTGAGTTAAATTTTTGTTATATTTAAGTATATTTGGCGCAAAGAAATTAATTTATCAACTTCAAAATTTTGAGGTAATTAGTTTCCTCAAATGTTTTGACTTAAATGAACTTATCCAGTTTTTACAGTGTATCAGGGTCACACTGTAGAGGACCAGGACCACTTATCTTTTTTCCGACAAAGCTGAAAAGCTGCAAGTGTCTTGTGTGGTGTAAACTGTCTTGCATTCATCAGATGTAATGTCATGTCATAGATACGCAGATGACAGATCAGTTGTGGACAGTAAAAAATGCTAAGATATTAAAAACCCTTCTAATCTCTAACAAGGTCTAAAATATTACAATCATATCATGATTGAGTTTTTCACACTTGCACATGTTATGGAAAGAGGTGAGGATTGTCATTCTCTTTCCAACAATCTAACTGCATCTTCAGCAAGAGCATAAGAAAATGCATCGCCTCCACACACACATACCACCTTTCCCTTACACACAGCAGGTCTGCCACTTCAGCACTCTGGCCCTGACCTGTGATTCATACCCTCTGTCTTTATATGGGCATATACGGACACCATAACAACCCAGGAGATTGAAAAATCATCTCGATTACCTTCATAACATTTATCTTTAAATTGTCATACTGCACCTGGAAAGAGCGTACTGCATTAAAAACGAAACAGTAAACAATTCCCAGGATCCTCCACTACTTTTCTAGTTAAATAAATTTGATTTCAAGGAAACGGCTGTCTGTGTGGTAAGTGTGTGTAACGAAATGATAAGAGAGGCAGGTCCTGATATGAGGTGATAAAACACCTTGCTGATGTTGTGGTGGATTTTTGCATTTCACAGGGGAGGTATTGGATGTTATCTGTGTCTGGGGAACACTTTGCCTTACAGGCAGCCCAAAGGCCACAGACTGGGTCTGCTCTTTCTGCTTCCTTTAGCCACTCTTTTCAAAATCCCTACATGATATGCGGAACACAAACAGCACTTTTATGATACTGTAATTAATCAAGCATACAAAAAAGCACTTAAATCATTCATTAATTATTAAATGCACAAAATTTTTGCTTGGGACAGCGAAGATGTAAAACCGTGAACGAGAGACAGAGCAGTGACCGACTGCGTGTCTCTCAGCGAGCTCTAGCGTCATCTCTGATGGCTGCCCAGCTACTTTACATGTCTCATTTGAATATATTGATTGGGCCATCTGTAAGCCATTTATCTCTTTCAAAGAGCCGTTAAAAACAGGCAACCACTCCCTCCCTCCCGCCCACCTCTGTGTCTCTTCACCCGTCTACACACTCTCATATACACACACATGGCTACACACACACCCACAAATACATAGATTTAATACATGCACACCCACACAAAGACAGAAACCTTCAAATTCTCCACAACACACCTCCTTCTCTGCAGCAAGCATATTGTATGTTCATCTTTTGCAGAAGTGTCATTTATCAGAATTAAGTAATGGGGGTTGTACAATAAACAGATGAATCCGATAATGAGTAACATGGCATGAGAAAATGGAAACACAGAGCCAGCTTAGCCATGTGTGATTATTACATAGCTCTGTGAATGTTAGATTTAGAACTATGGACAGTGTTAATGTAGACCTAACTGGTAATCAGCACTGTTCATTGTCTCCATTTCGAAAAAAAAAAAAAAAAAAAGAGGTAATGTGGCTAATTAATGTATTGGTATGGTGAAGAAGCATCAAGCATTCAGCATCCAGTCTGTTAATCTTCTTATCTCACTTTGCCTCCAAAGCTGAATCCTGTGCGACTGTGTGTGTATGTGTGTTCAAGCGTTTTGTTTTATAGCACCAGGGTACCATATCTTCCCATCTTTAAAGCAGCACCCTGATAGTAGTAGTCCAGCTGCAGGCCACTGATATTATTCTCAAAACATGCTAAATCCTTTCTCTTTTTTTTTGGAACAAAACCCCATGCCAACCTGACTGAGTTTCTCTGGCAGTATTGTGTATAAATCAGTGGTGGATGATTACTCCTCTGCTTGGCCTAAGTCCAGTCGTACAGTAGACAGGATGCCAGCCATCCTATTCTCCTCAACACTAGCCTTTGTGTTGACTGTCAGTTTATGCCTTGCTCTGTTCATCTCTGCTTATACATCCCTATTATATCAATAGAATTTAGTAGACCCGACATGGACCTTGCTGGCTGTGCGCCATTCGCGGTGCCGGTTTTTCACACACTCTGCAAGAGGTTCTGGCCACATCAAGGGATGACAGTGATGATTGCGTTTCTTGACGGTACCATTTGAATGCTTATGAGTCAAATGGAGATGGTGGTGACCTTTCTGTGGTGCGTAAGTGCGGGCCCAGCAGATGGTGGAAAATTGGATGTGCTGTCTGGGCCATACGGAGCATATGTAGTGAGTTTGAGGGGACTCTGCGCAGGGCGGCACAGCCCAGGACATGGACTCTTGCCTGGTGAGACTGGCAGTGTGCTCTGACATTGGCACGGGTACAGCGCACCACCCTCTGAGCACCCCCGCCAGCCCTCTTCTCTTCCTTTATACCTCAAACATGACTCCTGTTTGACTAGGCAGAGTGACACTTAAAGGAATACTCCAGTGTTTTTCAAACTTAATCTTTATCCTGAACATCTGTTGCATACATGTGATTACAAATGGACAGAAATTTCAACATGTTTTCTTGGACTGAGAAAAGAACAGAAAAGCTGCCTGGTCAAAGTTTAAAGCAAGTTTTTGGATTCTGTCAATAAAAGACATCACAGAATGGTTTTCATGCATGATCAGGAACAATCTGAGCCACGTTGTTTACTTTCAGCTATGTTGTAATGCATGCAAACAAATTCTCCTTCTGAAAAAGTCTCTGAACGAATACATGATGTAGATTTAAAGCTACAGTTGCAGATAGCATTGACTGAAGAATTCACGGAAGCATTCTACAAAATATGTGTTTTGCAAAAACAACCCCTACAACTTTACTTTTTTTGTTCACACCAGCAGCAATTTTTTGCCTTGTGTTGCTCAAATCACTCTGTATTGGTTGCCAGTGGGGGTTCCGACTCTTGGTTGCCATGGTTTCCCTGTAGTGTCTGGCTAGTAGGATATGACCACACAAACTACAAAGCAAGCTACAGAATGAATGCACCATTCTATCAAACACTTCAAGCTTATAGGCAGCATGGCTAATATCACCAGCTGGAATAGGAGCACAAACCTGGAATAAAATCTCAAATCAAAAGAAAAAACATAGATAATGTTTCACAGTGAGGAGAAGCATATTACTGTTACTCATTAGAATTTGTAGTTGCCACTTCGCTTGGCTTTTAATTAGCCTAAAGTTAAACTCATCTTGCTTCACCAGTGATTGGTTTGTCTCTGACACCTGTAAGTAACAAGCTCTCATTACAAAAATGAACAACTTCTGTCCATGTTATAATGATGCGTCACTGCTGGTGTGAACACAGAGTCAGATTTGCATTATATACCATTTCCATTACAATTGGTTTTTGAGGAAACAGGTTCTTTTCTCGATACAGTGAAATTATTGCTGTGGTAATATAACTGTGCGTTGTAGTAGTATGTTGTAGTAACACGGTGACTTAGAGGTTAGCACATTTGCCTCGCACCACTAGGGTTGAGGATTTGATTCCTGCCTCTGCCCTGTGTGCACAGAGTTTGCATGTGTTTCAGGGGTTTTCTTCTGGGTACTCCAGTTTCCTCCACCAGTCCAAAAACATGTGTTGTAGGCTGATTGGCATCTCTACATTGTCTGTAGTTTGTGAATGTGTGAGCGATTGTGCCCTGTGATGGGTTGGCACCTTGTCCAGGGTGTCACCCGCCTTGTACCCTGAGTCCCCTGGGTTGGCCTCCAGGCTCTCCGTGAAATTGTGTAGGATAAACAGTACAGAAAATAGATGGATGGATGGATGTTTTCTTATGTACACATTACATAAGGGTGACCTGTTCTGTATATAAGGATGTAACTGAATATGAATACATTATTCAGAATGAACTGATAATGTCTTCTAAACAAATACAAATACAGATATAGGAGATGAATAGGAGATGCCATGCTAATTTTGGGTTTAAATCTGAATACAGATATAAATATTTGGAGCACTAAACAGATACAGATACAGGCATTAAATTACAAATGTACTGTATATAGGCCTCATCATAAAATGTCTCTGTTTAATTTTAAGGTCATGGCATAGGCACAACAATAAGACAGTCCCATCCTGTTGTCATTGTGAATGAATGACACTCTCTCTGGCTGTTGTCCAAATACAACTGCAGATCTGCAAGCATCTTATTGTACCGTGTCTCCCTCCCTATCACTCCACATCATAGCCGTTCATTCTTTACAAACAGCACACATGATTTTTTCCCTCTATTCCCCCTTCTCTCCTCCATTCTCTCCAGCTCCATGCTCTTTTTTCTCTTCCAGAGATCTTGGTGTCTGTACACAATTCCTGCTCTGCAAATCCTTCAGCTGGATGGATGAACGTCCACAGCCCATTCATCATCGTGCTTATCCGCCGCCCTCGCCGCTGTTTTTATATCACCTTGCAGTCAACTTGACAAGTGATGTCCCAGTCTCTCACTTTCTTATCCCTTCTCTCTTTCTCTCTCCTTTGCTGTTTCTACATCTCTGTCTCCTTTTTCTCCCGTTCTTAGGCCATACTGCTTGGGTGATGCTGAGCCGCCATCCACACCGGCAGTAAAACGTCTATAAAAAGCTAACACGGCAAGGAAAGGGTAATGATGAAATTTAACTGCCTGCCTTGGTGCACCTGGGGTCCAGCATGACCAGAGCCTTAAATCCCGCCCCTCCCCACAGCCAGCAGCGGACGCCCGGGGCACTGAACCGGAACTGCCCCGCCGGGGTCAATGCCACTGCAGACATGGAGAATTATTTCACTTTAAAGATGCGATATAGATTTTGTGGAATCTCATTTCGAGCTGCATAAAAGGAGCCAGCCGTGGAAGTTTGAAATATATGAAAGGTGGAGGAGAGACCTCTCAGAGGAGGACAGTTATAGCTCTGCACTCAGCCTCCAGCGGGCCAGCTTGCTGCTCATCATTGCAGTACTTAGGCACTCTGGTACAACATGTTACACCATTATATTGAGAGCTGTTTTGTGGTAAGTGTAACATAAAGCCTCAAACATGATTCTGTCAGCCCGCTTGGCTCTGTTTTCTCAAAACTTACTCTACCTGAGCTCCATGGCTAGCTGGGTGCTGTTAGAGTGTCAAGACAGAACTATTTTCAGTTCAATGACTGGCCCATGCCCAGAATTTCCTCCTCGGAGCCTGGTAGAAATCCTGGCAGTCCAGAGCCCTGGGCCCCCTCCTCCCGCCTCCCACCTGTCCCTGGCCATGGCACAGGCCCCTCTCTCCAAGAAGTGAGCCTCCTGGCCTGCTGGCATGGAAAATCACTCTTTGATGGGCCGGCAGGGCTGGCAGAAGAGGCAGCCATACTGCTTAGGGGAGCTGACACAAACTCTTTAGTCAGGGCCACAGACAGAGAGAGAAACTGAGAGAAAACAGAATCAAAGGAGGAGAAAAAAATAGTGAAAGATAACACATATTTATGATTGTGACTATTCTACCTTTCTGGTCTGCATTCAAAAAGAGTCCTATCTATTTCTCTAGTGAAACTGCATTACATCTCATGCAGCGACCTGGCTGTCAAAGCCATGTGAGGGGTTACATGTGCCTGGCTTACTTGCTGCTCTTGGAAATGGCTCTACTTAATTACTAACAGGATTATCATGACACGCATGCAATCACAAACATGATAATCCTCGTGAAAATTTGGAGAGCTCTCCCTGATGCCACCCTATAAAGCTCCTGTAGGACAGGGCATGGATACAAGAGGTACAACACAACTAGCCACACCAACCAAGAGAGAGCAGATCACACAAGAACCAAGGAAGTGTGTGTGCATTGGTGGTAGACTGCAGTGTGTGTGTGTGTGTGTGTGTGTGTGTGTGTGTGTGTGTGTGTAGCGGGGGATGCTTTGGAAAGAGCAAAATGGCAGGTGCTGGATGATGCAAGGGGAGGAAGGAGGAGAATGAAGACGGGGGGAAGCGCATATAAAAAAAGACAGCAAAAAAGAGAAAACAGAAAGACAGAAAAGAAAAAAAACACAGAAGGCGAGATGCCACAGCCAAAACCGCCATAGCAGAAGGGCCCCCTGCGTTTGAACTGCCAATTCTAAAGTAATAACAGATAAATAGAGAGGGCTCTCTGGGCTACTATGGCAAACAGCTTGGGCCTGCCAAGGGAAAGAGAGCTAATGCTCTCACTGGTGCACAGCCCCCGCGGCAGGCCTGGCTCACTCAGCCCCAGTGTCACACTGAATGATAAAGCAGACAGATTGCTTCGAACGGCAGACACTTTGATACCCAGCAGCCCCGGAGGCGCAGCCGGAGTGCCTCTTTAGCCATTCACAAGTTAATGTGCCAATTTGTTTTCCATTGCGCCTCAAGGAGAATTTATGAGGATGGACTGCTAGCGACAGACAAATACTAATAAAATGCTCTTTTTGTGGCAATTTGGTTAATTGGCCACAGTGGGTTTGGGCTTGTTGAGTTAGAGGGAGTGATCCCTGTGAAGATGGCCTTGCAGATGTTCATAAGATTCTTCTGTAAAATGATCTGAGGGCCCATTGATTCTCTCACATACTGCTACTCTCATCACATCTGTACATATGCAATAGGTAAACAAATCCACCATGGTGCTGCCATTGGAAAAGCTTGAAGGGTGCTGTGGCTATATCAGTATCAGTACACTAAAACTCCCATTATAAGCTAATACAATTATTTGGAATGATTATGCTTTGTCTGACTACTCCCAGTTGTAGTGCAATTTAGAAATTTACAATGAAATAATAGATTTGACCAACCACCATGTTTTTTTCAATTCGTGAAAAGAATTTGGATGGAAAATGGACTGAAATAGAAAATGGCAGAGGCTTTAATATTAGTGTCGTTTGAAAAGCAGTGGCGCTAAGGATCCAATCGGGAAGCCGCTACTGGAGCTGGCCAGACAGTAATTAAAGTCCTTTTTGTTCAGCACATTATCTCTACTGTTCCACTGTAAATTAGCCATGCAAAATTAACAAACCAACAAATAGCGAGGAAATCCTCCACAAATGGCTCGAGGGGGTCTCCTATGTATTCATATTCAATGGTAGAGTCATTGAATTTTGGCATTATAAAGGAATCATGGAACATTTGCTCTAGTCTAATGCTCTGCAGATTTTTCTAACAAAGAACTATTATAAAAAATAAATGAAAAAAAACACTTCTTAACCTGTGTATTCATCTTCTTGGCCTTTTACACAAGATAAGAAAAATTGTTTTTACAACCCAAACAGCACATATCCAGCTAAAGCCACAGCTTTAATGAAAGGCCCTACTACAGCAGCATATAATGAGAGCAGAAGCCTATGGCGCTGTGGGCTGCCTGTGTGTGTGGCATAGTGTGTGGTCCCTGGTATTGGTGCAGGCTCCAAGTCTGTATGTGAGAGGTGTTAATGGGCTCACACAGGACCACAGCTGAGCACAGTACTCATTGCAGGTTGGTGCATTCAAGGTTGGGGATTACGGTGCATCCTGTGACCAAACAGATGCTTCTGACAAAACACATCACACCGATGAAGCGCCCTCCTACATTCCCACTTCTCCCTTTCAGAGAGAAAGATGGAAGAGAGCACAGCACTCCTCCACTTCTGTCACTCTCCTACCAAGCACACACACTTGCTCCCTCTAATCAATACAGGACTGCACAACAGGAAGACAACCTGCCTCAGGCAAGGAACACAGACCTCTAGGCAGCTCCAGGCTACATGACATATCAAACTCAGTATCAAACTCAGTCCAGATTTCAGGTTGCTTCTAAGCACTAGCATAAGTACTGAACTCTTAAGATTATGAGAAACTCCAAAAGCAACAACAAAAGAAAGTCATTCTGGGTCCTCAGGTATAATTTACTACAAGTTGCTTGACTGGGGAGATTGGTCAACCCATTCCAGGAGGGATGTCTGGTGGCTCAAGTCACTTAGGGGCACCAACACACCCAAGGGGAGGAGTGTGTGTGTTGGGGGAGGGGTAAGAGTAGATGTATAGATGTGCTATACCCAAATGACAAGCCCACTGGACCTATGGCAAGCTGCAATTAATGACCCGTGCACACATTACAGGATGAAAAATGCCCACTGTCCGAGCACCGCGCGCCCTGCTTGGCAGCTGGAATTCTTCATTACTCTGGTCTGTTCAAGAGTGGCCTGTGCTTTCTATTACAACACTCTCACATATACAGTAAAGCTATATGAACACAAGAATATAAGAACTTCATTAGCTAGTTCTCATACAGTATATTAGCTAGTTCTTAAATAATAATTTTTAGTCCAGTTTTTGAGACATGCACACACAAAAGACACAATTCATAATCTTTTCATTCCCCATTTCCTGGAGATGGACTGACCACAATGACCAAGCTTATTAAAATTACAACACTGCCGTATTCTTTTACTGAGATTTTCAGTTATGTAGTGACAAACTGCTCCAAGTGGAGAATTATTCGGGACCAAAGAAAAAATCTTTGGGGCAAAACATGACTTATTTTAAAAATGCATTTTACTTAATATTGTTTTCTTAACAATAAATTTGTAACGCAAGTAATATAATTTTTTGACATCAGTAACTGTAATCAAATTACATAAAATTAAAATGCAATGCGTTACATTACTGCATTATCAGAAAAAGTAATGAGATTACAGTAACACAGTTACACCCAACTCGGTCCACTATGTGTCATATCATATCATACCATATTATATCATATCATATCATATCAATATAACACTGAATGTCACTGGAAAATGGTGTGTGAGAAAAGAAGTTGTTGCTATTTTGCTTGTTGCATCATGCAACCTGACCTTTATCTTTTATGTTTGAGATTGTTGAATTTTTACATTTTGGTAACAGTTGTGTCATGTGAGGTCAGCATGGCAGACAACCACAGACAAGAATAAATAAAATACAGCAACAGCCAAGAAATCAGCACCAGAATAACTCATAACTTAATTTATTTCATCCATCCATTTTCTGTACTTCTTATCCTGGAGCCTATCCTAGGGAACTCGGGGCACCCGGACACACTGGACGGGGCACAGGTCATAATCGCACACACTCTCACACACCCATTCACATGCTACGGACAATTTGGAAATGCCAATCGGCCTACAACGCATGTCTTTGGACCCGGGGAGGAAGCTGGAATACCTGGAAGAAAGCCCCAAAGCCCGGGGAGAACATGCAAGCTTCACCCACACAGGACATAGGCAGGAATCAAATCCCTAACCCTGGAGGTGTGTGGCAAACATGCTAACCACTAAGCCACCTAGACCCCCTCCTCACTTATTTCAATATAAACATAATTAATGTATTGTAGAGTGGACTTTTCCTTTAAGGGTTCTTTGGTTTTTCCTCTAAAGATTTTATGTACAGTGGAATCTCAAGAGAAAGTGAGTCATGCAGCCAGACAACGACCCTACGCACCCGAGTCGTTTTACCAAAGAATAGGTAAAGAAGAATAAAGTTAATGTTTTGGAATGCCAACTCAAAGTCCTGACCTTAATCCAATAAAAATGTTGTGGAAGGGCCTGAAGGAAGCAGTTCAAGTGAGGAAACCCACCAACATCCCAGAGTTGAAGCTGTTCTGTACTGAGGAATGGACTACAGTTGGAGCAACAGTTATTGGAAACATTTAGCTACAGTTATTGCTGCACAAGGGGGTCATACCAGATACTGAAAGCAAAGGTTCACATACTTTTTACACTCACAGACATTTAATGTTCCTCAATAAATAAATGACCAAATATAATATTTTATCTCATTTGTTTAATTGGGTCCTCTTTATCTACTTTGAGGACCTCTGTGAAAATCAGATGATGTTTTAAATCATATTTATGCAGAAATATAGTAACTTCTAAAGGGTTCACTAACTTTCAAGCACCACTGCAGAATCCTACAGCAGAGGGTTTTTCCATTCAGAAAATGTTCTAAGTAGAACCCCTTTTGGGAAGTTAAAATTAAACCATCCAAAGAGCCCCTGAGGCACCCTTTATATTTAGGAGAACATAAATGATATACTAAATACACCCCATACAATACTTACATTTAATCATTCACTAAATAATGCAATGAGTGCACAAGTGGCCTGGATTTTATAGAACATGTCTTCCAGTGGGTTATTCATTTATTCAGTGCATAATCTTAACATCTAAATTGAATACAGTGTGTAAATGCATGAAAAATCACTTTAAAAGAGTTGGTTTATCTGATCATCCATATCTAATCAGCAGATCTGGCATTATAAACAGACTCATGCTGAGCTTCCCCTTGGTTTCAGGATGTTCCCCATGAAATTCAAACCTCTCCAGGAAACCACTATCATATTCCCACTGCCACCAATAAAACGTTAAAGGCCCAGTCATCCCTAATGCTAATTGCCGTTTATGAAGTTAACTGATTCTTTTTTTATTGAGTGACCAATTATCTGATTTGAGGAAGTTAATTACAAAACCGTAATATACTTACTTGAAAAATTGTGAAATTTGTTTAAAAATGACCGCTCGTATCCCATAGTATGGGATTTAACAGAAGCGATAATTAGATTAGAAGTAAATTATCCTTCTCAGGACATCAGTTATTAAAAGTTAAATAGTGTTCAGTGACAATTATTAAGCCCTTAATTAAATATAGATGATTGTTTGTTAATTGAATCTATTTTGAGCCATTATAGATCTAATCATCACAAAATGGCTGTACATTTATATAAATTAGATTAGATTAGATCTAGTAAAGCACCAACATATACCTAAAATCCCACTGACATAAAAATTAAAGAAATGTGTCCCATCATAAATGCGTAGTATCCCACCATAAACAGTGATGCTACAATTTAAGATCTGCTGATTTTTCATTTTATTTTATTTTATTTTTTGTCTGTGTATCATAAAGTCAGTGGGAACACACTGAAGGACACAGGTGGCTCAATCAAAACTGGGCTGAGGGGGCAATTTGTCAAGACCCCTTGCCATGATTAGCCCCATGTCCACATCAGAGTGGAGGAGAGCAAAGAGAAGAAAAAAGGAAGACAGAATGGACAGAGCAAGCTGATGAGAAAAAAATGGACAGAGAAATTGATACAGGCAAAGAGTGAATGAGTTGGACAGGAGGTGGTACAGAGGGGCATGCAGTGGATGCCTCAGTGATTTCTAGCAAGACACCTCCCACTCATCTTCACGTTATGCTTTGATGAGTTTCTCCATCGTATCCTTTCCCAGGACTCAGCCCACGGCTCAGATCCCACCAAGAGGTCTAGCGGCTTCCCATCCAGTCCTTGCTTTATCAGCCAAAACCACATTCATCAAAGCCTTGGCTGAACAATTAGAAATATTTACCCAAGCACTCACTGACCCAGCCACTGAAAATCCTCTCACTCATTTGTTTGTTTCTTTATCTTAGTCAGGGGGTCGTCCACTTATCTAGATGGAGCACCCCAAGAGTCAGATGGCAATAACTTCCAGGAACTGAAAAAAAAAAAAAAAAAACATTCAAAATATACAAGCCACAAGCCATACAATGAGATCATAATTCATTAAAACTAACAAAAGAGCACAGTTAGGGGTACTGGCAGCATTAGGAAAGAGTTTAGCAAAGCTTCTTCCTCCTGGCCTTGCCTTGCCTTGCCTCCCCCTGCTCAGAATCTGTAGCCAGGATGTGTATGGAGTGTGTGTAGCTTGGATTAGAGTGTCAGTGCACTAGAGCAGAGCTGTGGGGGGAGAGGTGGAAATAGAAAGGACACAGGCCCAGGCCCCGTCACTCCATTAAGCAGGGTGTCTAACATCCCATTTCCCTTGCACTTCCTCCCCTCCTAATCCCTTTATGCGAACCTCACTCAAGAGTAAGCATGTGTGAAATTGAGGAGTCTCTAATACACATCGCGTGGCCTGGGCTGGCCCCTGCGGCGACTGGGGCAGAGCCGGGGTGGCTTTAGAAAACTGTGCCAAGCAGAATTATATCATAATCAACAGCATCTTCTTTGTCCCCACCTCTATTGCACAGAGCCACTGACATCCAAACAAGCCCATGGCAACTAGTGTGCGAAAATCCCAGCCTTGGAAACCATTTTTAGGGAAGTGATTAAGACTTTGGTCTACCGATCATAAGGTTGTGACTTCAAATTCCGGTACCGCTAAGCTGCCATGGTTGGATCCCTGAGCAAGACCCTTAACTCTCAACTGCTCAGGTGTATCCTGCCTCATTTGTAAACAGCTTTGGATAGAAGCGGTAGCCAAATGAGCAAATGTAAATGTAAAAGGTAAGAGGATCAACGATGAAACCCCACCACCAAATTGTTGGACTTTATCTCTTCAATGGCACATTATTCTAACAACTTTACTCATTTTGTTTTCCTTTAGCTACAGATTTTCACTATTTTTAAGCGTCAAGATTTCACCCTCCTTTGACCCATCATGTAACAATCGTCAATTCACTCTGTCTTTACTTGACCACTTCTTCACTCCCTTGTTGTGGTCCAGTGGTCCTCTGCATGACCACTTAACAGCAATGAAGAGTGTCCTCCATCTATATTTGCTTTTCATTCCATTTTGTAAGTGCATGTTATTACTGGATCCCTGCTTTTACATCTCCAAGTGTTCATAAGGCATGCCTCTCCACATGAGAGCCATTGCGAGTGTTCTCCTTTTCTTTGCAAGAATACAACATGACTCCCCCTACTGTGTGGTTAGATGCCTATTTGCTCAGTCAATTTGCTGTTCCCAGCATCCGAGCTCATGCAAATACATTAGCTGATGTGCGGTGGGCAACGGCAGCTTGTGTTTCAACAGCTTGCAAACTATCACAAACAGGCCTGTTTTTGAGGGTTCACCACGCAAAGCAGGCTCCTGAGAGAAGGAAAACAATGAGACATAAGTTACTCTATCCAAGATGTAAGATGCAAAAGATACATCAATACACAGGTGTTAGTTTGTGATAAGGTTCGTTACAGTCATGACAAGGGATGTAACCAAATGCATTATTCAGATTGAACAGATGATACATACGAATATTAGGTGCAGTACTCTATGTTCTTGTTTGTTTTTTGAAAACTTGCCAGACATGTTTACAGGGCATCTGGTGGAGACTAGAGGTCGTGGACCGGAAATGGAATCCAGCAGGACACAACAAAAAAAAGTCTTGTGATTGGGAGATTTTTTACTTTCATACTTCATACTCACTGAAAGAAAGACAATCTTAAACGAAAGACAAGTTTCGTTTAAGAATAGGAGGTACACAATCATAATTTCTGTCTATTCGTAGTGGGCTGCGTCAGTAGACTGACGTAAACACTGGCATATTTAAGACCCCAAAAATAAACCTATATTTCTACCATAGTGCTATATATCTGGCTTGAAATTCAAAATAGAAATATGCTTTTATTTATAGAATCGCTGCACACACAGTCTACACACTGGACAGTACGTAGCGCAGCATATCTCTGCCAGGGACTCCAGACATTAATTATTTAGTTAATTTAAAAGTATATATTAACTTATTGCGTTTCATCATCACTTCATCCAATATATATATATATATATATATATATATATATATATATATATATATATATATATATATATATATATATATATATATATATATACACACATAATATCTCATTTCCATTGTTCCATTAAAAGAAAATCTTCCTGGAAAATTACACGGGCATTATAACAAAATGACTGACCGCAGCACTGCATCCCAGCATCATCATTGATTCAGATAGCATGTCCAGCAAACCTTTCTGGAATGTAACAAACCCAAAAACTAAAATAACTATGATAACATATTATTAGCTGACTATATATATATATATATATATATATATATATATATATATATATATATATATATATATATATAAACAACAGTTGACAACAGCCATGGTTTAAATACAAATACACTAACCAGACACAGATGCAAATACAGGTAACGGCTATGCATTTCACCCTACTGTAGTATTACCTCTTATATACACCTCATACCATCTGATTACATTTTGGGAATTTATCAAAGAAACCTAACAACTGTAGATGCTGAACTACTGTGTATATCTGTCTGTGTCTTTTTTCTTCTCTCTGAATCCAGGTGTCCCTTCTGGGCTCTGCAGTAAATGGGTGCAGGTAGTGGAACGAAGCCACAGGACAGGAAGGAAATGAAAGCCAGTGGCCTGAAGTCAACTTCCTGTCTGTGTACTGGTGGAAAGATGACCACTCATCTCTAGTGATGAACAGAATGGCCTCTGTGGTGACCATATGTACGGATGTGAGGGTGAGCATTAATCCACACAATGCAGAAGCCTTATATAACATAAATATAACCGATATCAAGTCCATGTACTCAAACCTGCCATTATGGTAAGGTTAGTCCCTGCAAATCAGCCGTCTTGTCTTCCCTAGAGGCCTCTGGGTGGAGTGATCAGCCTTAGGCCAGGCTGTCCCACAGGGGCACACACTGAAAATCACTGTTAAAGATAGCATCAGTGCCCCCTGTCCCTGTCCCTGCTCACTGCAAGCTGACACTGATACAGCTCCCAGGGGATCTGGAAGATCGTTCAGAAACCAGGACCAGAGCTACAGTGTCCTTTGACCCTGACCCAAGCTGCTGAGGGCTCAAGCCTGCTTGCTTCTCTGCGCTAGTCTAACATGTCTGGCCCAGATAAGCCTCCTTCCCCCCATGCGCCCAGATTGGGCTGCTCTATCTCAGCGTCTCAGGCACGACCGTGACCGTGGCTTTACACGTCCTGTGCTTCCTCGCTGCACTGGCTCCTGCCGCACAGGTGCTCATTGACTCATGCGCCACCGCAGTTGCTAAGCAACACGCTCTGAGGACACCCACCTGCCTTCAGGCTTCAGTGGTCTAAATTTTGTCTTAATTGCAAATTGAGTGGGAGACGAGAGTACGCCCCCTGAATGTGAAATAGACGCCAGGCCTGGCGCTGGATGTTGGGGGACTAATCAGAAGACAATGACGGGAGGGCTACCGCTGCGATCGAGTGACACACACTGCGGTGTCATAGCCATTACAAAGTCCTATCATTTGCCTTATCATTCAGGGACAATCTCAGCTAATGTTGTACCGCTGTGGAATCATATCAAATGCAAAAAGGGAGTAGGATATTTTTTAAATCTTTCTTTTCAGAGGAAAAAGGTAGATGTGTCAGCATGTCCATTTCTCTCCTCTGGCAAAAAGTCTCACACCACATGCAAGAGCCCAATCGCTGAATTCAATTATCAGCCCCTGTACCAAATCCGCAAGAGACTATGTTCCAAAGGATGCTCATTTCAGCTCCTCTCTCACCAAATCCCAAAAGAAATCTCATTCACTTGAACAATGCACTTTTTCCTATTTAAAAAAAAAGAAAGAAAATCAATATCTGGTTTCAATATGAGGGGATGGGAATCAATATTGCCAGGCTTTCGGTTTTTCTCTCCTCTCTCCTGGGCAGTAAACAGAAACAATGGAATATGGTTATTACCGGGTCAGGGATGCCTTAGCTGATAGAATCTATGATTAGGTCCTTGTGTTACAATCACCCTCACACTTTACACTGCGGCTGCCTTTAACCTTTTGATGGCATGTGCAGCACAAACAAACTCAATACCATTCTTCTTTTTTCTTCTTTCTCTTTCCCAATGCTTGTCTAGGGGAAGCCGGGATCGTCAGACAAAGAATGAAGACAGGATTTGTCACTTTCTTCTCTTTGTAATCCTCTATAGGACAGAGGCACAATAAAGGCTTTACTTTTCACTCTTCTCTTTCCAACGTGCATTTAAACGGGTTGTTTACCGAATGGTATTGGTATATAATAGCACATCATGGACGCCAAGATGGAATACTATCTGTAGTGCATGGCTAGGTTAAGTGATTACTTAAATATGAATGTTTGATATATATATATATATATATATATATATATATATATATATATATATATATATATATATATATATATATATATATATATATATATATCAGATTTTTTTTTCGGCAACCTGAGTCACTTCTGGCTAGATAAATATGCTTTGCTTCCAACTGAGACACCATTTAGTCCAACCCTTTTAAGAGAAGGAGTCAATTTGCATTATCCACAACCTGAGCTTCAGACAGTTGTTTATTGGGACCAAAGGCAAGAGAGCACAGTGGGCAACTATGTGGATGTTTTGGCCCCTATGGTGTCAATGTCTTTAAAAAAAAAAAGGAATTACAAACAAATTGCTATGGGCATACACATAATTTAGAGACTGGTGGCAATTTTATGACTTGCTAATGTTCCTAATTACATGCCCGTGAAAGGCTTAATTAATTCAGGGAGGTAGGAAGTGGGAAGAACCAGGATCGAAAGTGAAAAAGCTTGGGAGAGAAGAGAAGTGGATGCTTGGGTTTGTTATCATGGTTCCACTGCATTGGTTTTTAGAGCCTAAGGAGAATTTAGGGGCTCTCTATTTGCGCAAAGAAAATGCAAGTCTCCTGAAAATACGACCATTACGATCAACCCCTCGCTGATACCTAATATTCTTTCAATCCCGCTCCGACTTTGCCAAAGTGGCTGTAATCATATTATTGTAAATGTTGGTGCAGTTAATTGCATCGCGAGGAAAATAGGTTACGCTTGGCAGATTAAGGAGAATTTTATAAAGTTTGTTGCTCCACAGGAGGACTGAGTCACTAATAACGGTTGGGAGGAGGAGGAAAGAGCAGGAGGAGATAAACAGGGTGTGGGAGTGTTTTAACACAATTGTGTTCTACTTTAATAAGTATAAACACTCCCACAACTCACACACAACTTTCAATAATACTAGTGCATAACATGGAAAAAAAGAGGTCAGATATAAAGCTAGAAATGTTGAGAGGGATAGGAGTATGTAAGATTTGTGTGTTTCTTTTGTTGTTCAGCACTGAGATGTCTCTGCGTTGAAGTCTCCACTGTAAATGCCAACATATGGCTCTCTCACTGCTCTCTGAAAAAACATTATTCATTTTCTACCTCATTGCTGAGCCTCAGTTAGAGACTCTCTCCTGCTACATTCATCAATATTGCCTAAACTGTGACCCGTGTGTGTGTGTATGTAAAAAGGCCAGAGTGCCCTGCGGCTCATGCAGCCATGCACGCGCGCAGCTCACTGCTGCCTCTCTGCGTTCTGCCATCCAATACGGAGGAGCGGCACTCATTATGATACCAAATTTACAGAGTGCGCAGAGCACACACTCCATTTAGCACACAATCTCTCATAACAAAAACAAGACAGGGAGGGAGGGGGCAGGCATAGTCTCTTGTCCTGTCTGTCAACAAAGCCATTGCAGTGACATCAAATGGCGTCTGGAGTTATCGGGCTCCAACCCTTTATCTTGTAAATTCAACACATGTTCCACATAATTCACACTAACTGTGACAATCAAGCAAGCAGGCAAATATGGGCTCCTTACTGAGAGATCAATGGGGCTCATTCTGCACGGTATGCATTTTTAATTCCTTATTTATGGCAGGTCCTTTAAGACAGACTGGATTTGATGGAAAACAGAAACGAAGTGTAATATTTACTAAAGTTGAACATAGAAAGAGCAATTTCACCAGACAGTTATAGAGATCTGGATGAAATGGCACAGTGATTGTCTTTATGTAGACATAATTATTCTTCTTGTCTATAACAATTTTTTCTCTTTTTTTAATGTCTGCTTATTTATTTCTGATAAATGTCAAGTAATGGCATAAAATACCAAATATAAGAAATAAAATCTGTGCATGTGTATTTAGACACCTTGAATGAATTTATATTTGAATTTCAAGTAGCCATCCCTTTGCCTTTGAGGGCCATAAAGTATGATGATGTTGATGGAAATGCAGTGTGTATTACATCCAGAGTGAAGCTGTAGCGTGGTCAGGATTGAGCAAGAGGGCCATGTTTCCCAGCATGAAGTACATAAAGTGCTCCGTGTATCTGCACCCCATGGAGAGAGGCACCTTCCGCTTCTGTAGTAAAATGCTGACCAAAGAGACAGCACTCTGTATGATTCTGCCCTTAAAGCCACGTCCATCTTCCCACTGAGTTCATACTCACTGCTCTTCACTTCTGACATCGACACACACAGCAGTCAGTTTCTAGTTTTAAGCAGTACTCTACATCGACAACACCAGCCAACACTGCATCTCTACATACCTGGGGTTCTCCAGGGACCCCTTCATCTGTAAAAACAAATCATGAACCCACTCAGCACAGGTTTATTTTACAAACAAACTATTCAAGTATTAGGCACATCATTTAAATGTACTATATTATCATGGACTTTTTTGTACTATTATTATTATTATTATTATTATTATTATTATTATTATTATTATTATTATTATTGACCTTTATATATTTAGAACATAAAATTGCCATTAGAATCTGGTTAACAACAATTCTAGACAAAAGAAATTTGATAAGGGTGATTTGTTGTTTCCACCACTTTAGCAGAATTTTTAATTAGGTGTGGATGCTACAGAAAATGCAAGGAAATCTGAAAACCACTAAATAACTAGTCAAAAATCACACTTACTTTCAGAAATCTAAGTCTTTGGACTATGTCTAAGTTTATACACAACCACAAATTCCACTGGCATGAGCTGAAATGCAGCAAATTTATTAATATTCTAATTTCAGCTCATCTGTAAGGAAATGTGCAGTGTGTTTATCATAGCGGGCCGTGTGAGTGGCTGTGGCTCAGGGCATATGGAAATGAAGTGGAAAATGGCGGTGATTAAAAGTATGGGGGTTAAATGGGCACGCTATGTGCTGCACACACTATTACCTCTACACTGCTATACTGGAGCTGCATTTGTATTAAACACATACTGAGACATGTCTGATTGTGCATACATAAACCTAAAAATCATTCCGCTTGTTTACACACTTTCAACCAAATAAAGCATATGTTAAAAGTCTAATATCAAGATTTTTAACAGCTAGAATCCACTGCTTGAATTACGATTATGAAATGATTATGGTAAGTTATATTTTAGCACCTATCTGTGTATTAATACACTGTAGAAAACTGGATCTAGTCTGACTAAACAACTTTGTTTGAAAGTTCAGTAACAATAAGGTCATTTATATTTATTCCCATAATACAGTTCAGATGCAAAGAGCTTTACAGCTTCATTTGTAACAGGCTACAAATGTAAATATGGGTTCATTTAGTTGCAGCACAAAACAGCATTTTGTTGAAAGTAATATCACTATGATTTCAGGTATTATAAAGTTGATGGCATAATCCATAAATATGTACAACCCCAATTCCAAAAAGGTTGGGGCGCTGTGTAAAATGTAAATAAAAATAAAAAAAGAATGCAATGATTTGCAATTCTCATAAACCCATATGATATTCACAATAGAACATAGAAAACATATCAAATGTTTAAACTGAGGAACTGTACCATTTTAAGAAAAAAATAATTTAATTTTGGATTTGATGTCTGCAACACGTCTCAAAAAAGTTGGGACGGGGGCAACAAAAGGATGGAAAAGTAAGTGTTACTAAAAAGGAACAGCTAGAAGTTCATTGGGAACAGGTCAGTAACATGATTGGGTATAAAAAGAGTATCTTAGAGAGGCAGAGTCTCTCAGAAATAAAGATGGGCAGAGGTTCACCAATCTGCGAAAAACTGCGTCTACACTTTGGGGAACGAATTCAAAATAACATTACTCAACATAAAATTGCAAAGATTATCTCACAATATCTCATCATTTACAGTACATAATATCATCAAAAGATTCTGAGAATCTGGAGAAATCTCTGTGTGCAAGGGACAAGGGTGAAAATCAATATTGCATACCCGTGATCTTCAGGCCCTCAGGCGGCACTGCATTAAAAACAGGCATGATTCTGTAATGGAATTCACTGCATGGGCTCAGAAACACCTCCAGAACTCACTGTCTGTAAACACAGTTCACCATGCCATCCACAAATGCTGGTTAAAGCTCTATCATGCAAAGAAGAAACCATATTTGAACATGATCCAGAAACGCCACCATCTTCTCTGGGCCAAAGCTCATTTAAAATGGACTGAGGCAAAGTAGGAAACTGTTCTGTGGTCAAACGAATCGAAATTTTAAATTCTTTTTGAAACCATGATGTTGCGTCCTCTAAACTAAAGAGGACTAAAGAGGAGAGGGACCATCCAGCTTTTTATCAGCGCTCAGTTCAAAAGCCTGCATCTCTGATGGTATGGAGGTGCATTAGTGCCTATGGAATAAGCAGCTTTCACATCTGGAAAGGCACCATCAATGCTGAAAGGTATATACAGGATTTAGAGCAACATATGCGTCCATCCAGATTCCATCCCATCTTTACTTCTGAGAGACTCTGCCTCTGTAAGATACTCTTTTTATTCCCAATCATGTTGCTGATCTGTTGCCAATTAACCTAATTAGTTGCAAAATGTTCCTCCAGCTGTTTCTTTTTAGTAACACTTAAAGTTTTCCAGCCTTATGTTGCCCCGTCCCAACTTTTTTCAGAAACTTTTTTTGCTGTCATCAAATTCAAAATTGCCTTATTTTTTTCTAAAATAGTGCATTTCCTTAATTTAAACATTTGATATGTTTTCTATGTTCTATTGTGAATAACATATGGGTTTATGAGATCTGCAAATCATTGCATTCTGTTTTTGTTTACATTTTACACAGCGTCCCAACGTTCTTGGAATTGGGGTTGTAGGTTGATGGTACTTCTGGGTGAGTAACCCACATTTGTCAATGGCAGAATAGCTCACAGTAAATAGAGATAAATATGAACAAAAATGAATGAAAACAGACAATATCATGGAGAAATCTCATTGTATTTGGAACTGTAATGTCAAATTTGTCCCAGTATACACTATAACAAATTCATTGGTTATGAACAGACTATCTGTTTTCTCACTTATTTTGTTGCATGATGTCTTGTTCACAATCTATCACTATCTACTACAGAACCAAAAATGTGATTTCTTAAATTTAATACACACTACATAAGTTTAAAATCAACCATCTACATTAAGCTAATAAGACAATATGTCAGTTAGATTTTTCTAAATATTTAGCACCATTTGGTTTGCATGCACATCATATTGACAAGTTTAAAAATTTCCAAAATTGTTAATGTTAATCTCCGAGGTAAGGACAAAACAAGAATTCTAACACTTTTAATAGCTATTACCTCAATGCTAATGACACACCATGTACATTGTGATGTGAAAAAATTGAATTTAACAGCCAACTTGGACCATAACAGCTTAAGAAGGATACAGGATTGCTGGCATCAACATCATGAGTATCTTGTTTCTCATATTTAGAGGTACACAATATTGTACTGTCTACTGAATATGTTTAAACACAAGATGACTGATATAATTCTGTTTTCCCCAATACTCTATTTTCTTTGTTAGGCAGACCATGCAGGATTTCACTTAGTTTTTTGTGACTGTTGCAGCCATAAATGCTTGATTTTACTGGGACTTTGCAATGAAATTGCAATGCACAAAATTGTTCTGAATGGCTTTTCGCAGTGATGTTTGTTGGTAAATGAGACCTTTTAGCTGTACTCATGTTCAATGCACATGAATCAGAGAAGGCTTTGGCTGAATGCCTGTTGTGATGATGTCACATGACACATCTTGGGTAATTTTGCAAAATATCCTGCGAATATTTTTGAGTTTGCTTGATTTTGCATTCATTTCTACAATCACAAAATCGCAAAATCCTTGAGGGGTTAAGTAACTTGGTTAAATAACTCAGATTATACTGTTGCACCAATACTCTTTGTTGTGGTGGTGTAACTAAAGAATAAGTGATTGCTTTAGAAAATAATCTGTATGCACCTTTTCCAAAGCAGTTAATGCATTAATTTTATAAAGCACATAAACAGATACACAGGTTACATTAAGTAATTAATTGCTCAGTTTGTTTGTTTGTTTATTTGTTTGTTTGGCAGGGTTTGTGGTTGAGGGGGCAATTTTCCTGCAGCATTTCCCAGACTATCAATAAAAAAAGAGCCATCTTTTGTGACCTGCCTCTCTCTTTCTCTCTCTCTCTCTCTCTCTCTCTCTCGCTCTCTCTCACACACACACACAAACACACACACACACACACACACAAACAAACACAATTTCAATGGCAAGAACGAGTAGCAGCAATTTTCCATTTTCATTCTGTTGACCACTTGACCATGTGCTCTCAGTCCGACAGATGAGCTTTACTCTTCTAAGCACACATACACCTGCAGCCTTGTACTGATGAAGGAGTCGATTCTTCTGCGCACACACACACACACACACACACACACACACACACACTACTAAGACCAAGTGCTTCATGTGCAGAATTAAGACATTAATCTACATGGATCAAAGAACATGCATACATTATGTACTATAGATAAAACACCATTTTTATGTCCTTAATTATTGCTTCCTATGAGTGTGTGTGGTGTCATGTGAGTGTGTGAGTATAACGGGGCTGATGATGGTGCCAGAGGCAGTTGTTCCACTCTATGGTTTTACATCATTGTTCTCATGCCACCCATTTTCTCCTTTCTCTCTTTTGGCAACTTGGCTGTGGTTTCTGGACTGTTTTGTGCATTCCCCTCTCTCTCTGTCTTCCTCTCTCATTTTCTGCTATTCATCCTGCATTTTCTCCTCTCCATCACTACAACAGGGTAAGCCTCCCCGAGGTTTCCACAGCGTCCTCGAGCCGATAAAGTCTTTTCATGTCAAAACCCTCAGGCTTCGAGGTAAATCCTACAACTTGGCAACATTGTGTGCCAAGTGAGCATGCCAGGGCCTTCCTAGTAATACAGTACAGTCCTGAATATGTTCTCCTATCACTCTATACTCTTCTTATTCTCCTTTATTTAAACAACCTCTTCTACTGCTAATTTGCCAAGGGAACTTTTAGGCCTTTGTTCTTATCCAAATTACTTGAACGCTTTTGAACCTGAAAATTCTTTAAAAGTGCTATATCACATTTTCAGTGTTTCAGTATAGTACTACAGGTTGGCTTTAATGCCGATATTGAAAAGTATTTTAAATACACAGATATCATACGGTCTATCCAACTCACAGATTTTTCACCAAGACCAAATCTGCTGATTAATATTCATAATCACACCCCCACTGATCATTATTATTCATTATCTGACACCCATACTGTAAGTGCCATATACAAACCTCAGTATAGTGCAGAACATATCAGCTGTGAGGTTGGCAGTTGGCAGTGTGTATATACAGCAGATTTTATATCAATTTTATATAGCAGCATATCTATTGTTAAACTGATCCACAAGGTGCAAACTGAGCCAAAGGACAGAGCAGCAGCTGTGTTCTGAATATTTACACAAATGAAAAAGTGAGAAGATATACACTTATGTTAGATACACAATATGTTTTAGAATAGTTTTTTATTATATAGTTATCTAACATTTTATTGAGCACTGGCGGTGTGTTATCCGTACTTGGGTGTTTTTGTATCTTTTTTAAACACACTTGTTAAAGGTGTTTATCATTTTTCATCCCCATATTTCTGTTTTACAAGTTTTACAAATATTCAAAGAGTTCAGCCCTACACACCTTTCAGCCAAAGTTATTATTTATTTATTTATTTGTTTGTTTGTTTGTTTGTTTGTTTGTTTGTTTGTTTGTTTATTGCTTCATGGTTTGTTTAATTATTAACAGTGCAAAACCAGACTAAAGTAAATAGAAAACAAAGCAAATGGATAAATTTCTCTCTGCTTTGGGCTTGATAAATGGGGTAATAGGTGTAAAAGCATCCTAAGATAATGTTAACTTATGTTACACAAGTAAATTATTGTGGTAATAGCATGCTCAATGAAAAGACAAGCATGGTGTTACATCTGAAAACTTTGGACTATCTTTTTTTTTGTGTGTTTTGTAACTTGCTGCTGTTCCAAACCTGACCAATAAATATGCTGATTCATTACTTTCTGTAATCAAATCCTGAAATAAATCAATTGCATGAAATCCTACTGGAATGCTGTTGCGAAAAGATTACGAGTAAAAGCACACAAGAAGGCAGTTGGCAGATGGGTATGGAGAGTTAGAAGAAATTTGAAAAAAGTGTCTAACCCTGCCTCAGACCTCAGAGCATATGACTGAGCGTCTGGTGCAGGTCATTGTGTTATTGTTAAGCGTGTGTGTCACCACAGTAGGGGGGCAGTGTGGAGCAGTGCTGGCCCTCACCTTCAGCAGAGGTGACCCTCCACAGGTGCCCTCTCCTGGCTCTTATCAGTAGAGCACGAGCATAAAGGCCCTGGCATGAAGAGTGATGGGCCAGGCCGACACACACCATGTGGCCTCCTCTCACTTTGGCCCCCATCCTTTACGGAATCATTTGCATACTGCATAGGCAGTGCTGTTTTTATTGAGGTCGTTTTTTTTATTAGTCCTTCATTGGCTCCAGCTCAACAATAAAATCAGCTTACATCAAGACACAGATGACCTTTTTCATCAAGCTGTTCTTTGATAAAACCACTTCTCATGTACGTTTCTTGACTTCTGTGTGCACTCTAGCCACTTCTTCTGTAAATGTTCAATTAAAAACATTCTTGTAATTCACTAGAAACATTGCTTCCTTTCAAGACAAAAAAAGAGTAGCAACACATGCTTAAATTCATTTCTGAAAATAATAATCTCCCTAAAACTGGTTGAAAACAGTTTTTCTAAACCCATGCTAAAGAAAAGGAAAAAAACGATAGAAACCCTCATAGAATTTGTAATGGTTTTAATGGTCATAACAGGATTTGCACTGGATTTAATGGAAACTGTATAGGTCCCTGTGGGTTTTCACTGGTAATTTGTTGCCTTCTATCGGTGGCATGTTATGTCTAGTGGATACCACTGAGGACCAATAATGGTAATGGTTTTAATGGTTAGCTGATGGTTTGTAACAGTATTTGTAGTAGAAACCATTAGAATTTCTGTGACGGTTTCTATTGGGGGGTTTTTTCAGCAGGGATGTGCCTACACCATGGCTAACTAGCCTTGTTACCATTGGCAATGTAGCAGTCAGTGCTATTTGTCTTTGTGAAACCCAGTGAAGGTATTGACACTTATTTAATTATGATTATAGCTTAGTTTTGGTTTGTGAATTGACTGATTAGTTCTCAATTCATTAATTGGTATTTATGTTTGATATGTCTCATTAGTTTAGTTTTTTATATAAGTTTCTTTTTTTTTTTTTTAGCTATGTCTCCACCCATTGTGTTAGAATTTGCTTTCATTGGCCATCCTCAAAAAAAAAAAAAAAAAACATCCTTGCCAATATGTTTATTATAATCAGTAAACCTGCTTTTCACACGATATATCAGGGTTCCCCAATTGCCATCCAATTGCCAGCAAAGCCCAGAACAGTTAGATGATTTCCCTGGTCAAAGGCATCTAGATTCACATTAGATGATAAAAACAGGTTTAACTGGGGTGTTAAAGCAAGACTATTACAAAACTGTGGTAAATTCTATCCTTTTATCTTTCTGTCCCCAGGATTTGCATAAAGCTTACACTTAAAATAGACTGTATAGTCACAACTGAGTTACATATGTGAATTATAGAAAATGTTATTTGTACAACTATACCTATTTGAGCCATGAATTAGGTATTAATTATTTTTAAACAATTATACGAAATTCCAAGTACCATAAAAGTGTTGGTCCCCATGGTCATATCTGAAGGTTTAGGGGCATATTTTGAGTTTTAAAAAATATTTTCTCCCCCATTTTAAATGCAATAATGTATATGACATGATCACATTAATGATGTGGATGTGGATTTATAAATATTATAAATAATATATTGGAAATGGCTGTCCCCTGGAGTCATGTGATCGGTGTTGTGGAGTCATGTCAACTCTCATTCTGGAAAAAAAAAAAAAAAAAAAAAAAAAAAAAAAAAAAAACTTTTGACATTGCTTTGTATTTCCTACATCCGACTTCCTGTAGATCTATCAAGAAATGCACATGGTGACTCTGCTGGCTCTTTTTAATTATCAGAAATATTCTTATTTGTTTCATAATTTCATATGAAGCGTTTAGTTGAGGTCACTGGTATGACCTATTTTATTATAAGGGAATTAAAAAAATTATAATACAAATTGATTAAATTACATACTTTAGAAAGTATAGCAAGATTACCGACATGTGGTTTGAGGTATTATAACTGTCATTTTGTACAATGCATTTTTTTTTTTAAAGAAAATAGTCACTGGTGTTACCATCAATGGTGTTTCTGCTCCTCACCATTCTTTGGTGTTCTTTGTGCCACTGTTGTTTCATTGTGTCACTGTTGTTACTGTGTTTTCTTTTTGATCACAATAACTCAAAAGGGTCACATTTGACATACATTGAATATTTTGGATTTTAAGGACTGTATCATTACATTTTTAGACATGTCCTTCAAATATTTTTATAATTAAAGCAAAGCTATGATGGTGCAAATGACGCTATCGCATCATGCTATCGCACCTTTTACAAACTTGATTGAAATAAATAAAAGCTTTATCTCATAATTTTCTATATTATCATTATACCTCTATGCCTGTGACCACGTGGAAAATAGATATAATATTTGTAAAATGCCTTTATTGTTGCCAAAAGTATAAGGTAACACCAGTGACAAAAATATAATTTATGTCACTTATGTGGATTCCTAATGTCAAAGGGTTAACCAATATTGTAGCCTTTGTTAAAATTCTTTAACCTTTAATCAATTTTAAGACATATTGCTACTCTAAAAATGGACAGTACTTTAGAATGACCCGTGCCTTGGCATCCATCACTACAACTGGCATCCCTGGCATCCCATCTAGGGTGTATTTCTCCCTTGCGCACAATGCTCTCGGGCTCCACCACAACCCTGACCAGGATAAAGTAATTACTGAAGATGAATGAATAAATGAATGGATTATTTATTCATTTATTGATCTAGCTAGCTAGGTGTTTAAGTTAAGTAATGCTCGCTAACACCATGAGTAACTGGTTTTGATCATTACTGGAAACATGGCAATTGATGCTAACTGGGTAGAATGACTTCTTCACAATTCATAATTTTTTTTAAAGTATTGACTCATTTAAAATGCTTTTATTCTGCAGTTTGGTTTGTGAGTTGAGTGATTAGTTTGTGATTAGTTGTGGTATTTTTTATATCTATTTTTAGTAGTTTCTTTCATTTGGTATTTTCAGCAAATAAATCTGCAACATTGCTTAATATTTGTACAATGTTTATTATTTGTACTGTTTTTCCAAATCACACACTGTATCATGGTGTAGAGTAGGATGGTATAGCAAGGAAATCTCCAAGTAATGCTTGACTGTGTCCCCCGAGGACTGGAATTAAGGATCCATGCCTTATATTTTCCAAAATGTGCTCATGGTTATGTATATGTTGTGTCCAGGTGATAATTTTGACACAATATACACACTCACTCATAACTTGACCCAGCCTTGCCAAAGCTCCCCAGTTTCTGTCCCATCTTGATGCATGCATTTGGAAAGCCACACACAAAGGCCAAAACTAGGGTAGTCTCTGCACCTGCAGTCGTCTCTGGCCTCGGCACCACTGATCCCAGTCCAGATCTCAGACAGCTGTTCTACAGGATTAAGCTTTTGAAAACAAACTATTCCCCATACTGCTTGAGCAGCCTCAGGACTGAGCTTTTAGCCTGCAGTCGGCATGATCACTCACCCTGGGCACTCCCCCCCTCGAGACCAAGCCAGAGCCCAGCTGAAATGGATCCCTGTCAATATAAATCACCTTCCCCATGGCTGAGCCTTGCTGATATGCTGAGTGTGTGAGAGCGTGGGTGTGTGTGAACCTGGGTTATATTGCCATGTCCTATTTCATGTATGGGTTAATGACAGTGAGGGCTACATTGTCTAACTAGGCTGATTCTGCACTAGACCTGATGTTAGCAGAGTTGCATCAGGGATTTTTTTTTTTTTTTTTTTTTTTAAAGAAAGCCTCCATTATGTCTATCACAGGAGACAGGGTCATGTCTGTGGATTAGCTCAGAAAAACTTGATCCATGGCCACATCTATCATGCTAAGACCCAAGCTAACTAAATGTGTCTATTTGTAGCCTGCTTTTTTGTTGTTGTTGGGGTTTTTTTTCTTAAAGGAAACAGAAATCCATCTCGCCTGTGTTTGGCAGTCCACATTAAAACGCTGTGCACGAGTAGACCAGCAGAATGAAAAGAAACTTGTTTTTCACACCGTTGTGACAGGGAATGCAAATAGTCTAGCGTTTCCCTAGAGAGGGAGAAAGAGTGCGAGAGAGAAAGAGAAAAGTGCACAAATCGAAATAGTGAAGAGACTGAACCAGTCAACATGCAAATAGGGAAGTGATGTCCATCTCTGTTTTTTTTTTTTAAGAAAAAAAGAAAAAGAAAGAGAAAAAAAAAACCTACTCCACTCACCCCTCACAATATTATATCAATAATTGCTGGAAAAAAATTAAACAAGTAAAACAATGAGTTTGCCTCAGGCTCCCATCTCTTCAAATCAGTCTGTGCATTTTAAAAGAAGGTCACTTTTTTTTCTCTCCCTTTGGATCGGTGACACGTACACGAAACGAGCAGCTGACCTGAGTTTGAATTTAGAGTGTTCATTAATAGGATATTATGCCATATGCTCACTGCACTGTCTTATTTTAATGCTTGGCACTGACTTGAGAATTTGTAATTAGTGACGGGATAATGAGGGTATTGGAGGGGCTAATACGAGGTGTGGAGTAGGAATAGACTTGTTCAGTCTACTGTAAAGCTTTAAGACGAAGCGATGTTCGCTTGGCCACCGTAAAGTGTCACCGATTACCATGCAGAACAGACATAGCTGAAAAACCACTGCTCACATGTCTCAAGCCATCCAAATATAATAGCCCTAGTCACACTTCTCCACAGGCCACAGAACGCAACAGTCGTACCCTGCCATCGTTAATTTAGCCACGTAATGATCTTCATGGGAGTGTTTGAAGGACAAACGGTTCCTTTCCAAGCTCTGCTCTGCTGTCTGCTATCCCAGCAGTTTACTCTGACACGCCATCAGAAATGATGCTGTCTGAGCCAAAACTGTCACTCTGTAGTTCAGACCACTGCATGATAAACCTGCAAACAAACACATTTCTCAAGACGAGGCAGTAAATACCAAATCGCAACGTAGCAACACAGGTACATTATCCTCTAAGAGGACATGGCTGGGGAACACTGCACAGCAAAGACAATAAAAGTGGAATTATAGAGAAGTCAAGAGCTATAATGGACTGTGCCTGGTTGGATCACCCTGTACAAGAGTGTGAATCATCGCAACCCAATCACACACTGGCACATGGCCGTAATTCATTGACTAGAATGGTTGACACTGCAATGGACGTGTGACTACATCTGTGAGAAGTGTGCTAAACACCCGCTCCATACTGCGAAACGCATTTGCGGCTGGTGCGTGCCCCATTATCATTATGCATCTCTTCCCTTCCTGAAAAAAAAAAAAGTCTGTTAGTTAGAAAAGTTCTCAACCAGAGAGAGAGAAGTGAGTGAAATAAATTCCGCCCGCGCCCCGCACATGACATTGCACATAAATATTCAATAAATTAGCCTCGGCCGTTTTATAGATTGATCAGTCATCTCTGGCACTCAGTGACAGGCAATGCTGCGGCTGAAATATTAATGCTGACAAATTAGGGATTTCTGAGTAAATGATGTCACATCGTACGGCTTCACTCAAATTTACTCCTTGGCACAGGGCACATTCAGCTGCACAGTAATGCACTCGCACCCCCGCCTCCATTTCTGCCTCAAAAATGACATCCATTATTTTATCGTTAAGCTGGATTCATTCTTTCCCCATACCCTGCATAAGCAGAAGGGAAAAGAGAGAAAATTAAGCCCATGAAGGCCAAATCCACCTTCGTCCCATGCTCCAGTTGAGCTTCTTATTCAGCCTGGTGTGTTATGTTCCCATTTCAGTCATTCAAAAATCCAAACAAGAGAAGCCAAGAGAATGTGTGTGTGTGTGTGTGTGTGTGTGTGTGTGAGAGAGAGAGAGAGAGAGAGAGAGAGAGAGAGAGAGAGAGAGAGAGTGTTGGGGGTGACTCTTGGGATGTGAAGTGGAAAATGGCTGCATGTGCAGGATGGATTCTGACAGTGTCCCTGGGGAAATACACCTGAGTGTGTGCGATGGCTGGGCAGACCCTTAAGAAGGGGGTCAGGGAGAACTGGGGTCTGGAGTCAAGGAGAACATTTAGCCACAGCTGCACCATTGCAAATACGAGTCAAAGACAGCACTTCACTTTAGCCGTTCATGTGCAGCAATTCGCTGACAGGCCTGAGTCAAATCGAGGTAATATACCTCCTTACATTACACAGTCTACTTACTTTATACAGTCCAATCTCATACCATAGGGTACAGTGTGGTTCTAGATTTGCATTTTGGATGACCAAATCTGTCTCTATAAAAGAACCTGATATTGGGACCAATGGATTCTTTTCACAAAAAAAAACATTGTAAAATGATTTCCAGTTAAGCAGATTAAGTTAAGTATGCTTCACTTTTTACGTGTACACTAGGAACAGCATGACGCAAATTTCGTCATCAGTAGAGTACGAGCGTTCTGTATGCGCACCGCCCGATTTTTCTAACCGGTCACACATTTCATTCTTTTGCACTATTTAGTTGTTCCACAAGGTGGCAACAGTGAGCCAGGGCCATTGATTCTCAAGGTAGTTGAAGAAAAAATGGAATAGACAGAAACAAGTGCAGGTTAGAAAGTACCCGCATTTGTATAATTCTAGCCTTAGAGTATAAGGATTTGTATATGGGTGCTAATCATGGCAAGAGATTTCCCAAGCATTATTCTTAGTGTTGCTGTGATTCTTCTTCGCTGTCATCCTTCACACCAAAAGGCCTGCTTTACTGATCTGTACTGACTCTTATAGGCCAGGAGGGGTAGTGCAAGTTGTTGCAATGCGCATGTGTCGACTGCCTGTGTACGCGTATAAATTGAAAGGATAAATTAAGTATACCAGAGGCTTTAACCTTACAGCTGAAACACCTTATCACCTTCACTTGCAAGATTTTTCACTTCATCTTTATCAATGCCACTGAGTCTAAACTTCAAAAATGTGTCCGGAATTGATGAACACTCAGCAACAAAGAAGTCTAAAATTTTTTTGTAAATGGAAGTATGTTTTATATGTTGTTATTATTGTAGTGCATTTAGTATTATTTTATTATTAACAATATTTACTAATAGAAATAAACCTTGTAAATAAAAAGGATTTCAAATGCTAATCAATTTAAACAATTTAATAATCATATTGTCAGTTACACAATGCTTTACATTTTGCCTGATCTCCCAGTGTCAAATATTAGACCCAGAGGTAGAGTGAGGATCCATATGCAAAAGGTTTACTACAGATCTTGGCTGAAGATAGTAATCAGATCCAGAATCAAAGTTCTAAGGGCAGGCTATGGTCAAAACACAATCGATAATGATAAACACAGCCAATGAGAAATCCAAAGAGTAATACAAACACAAGGCAAGTGTCAGATACACAACAAGACAGTCAGTAATAACAAAGACTTAGAACTTACACACTTGGAATGGCAAGATTTCTCAAGGAACTAACAAACATGAGCTGCTTAAATAGTCTAGAACCAGGAAGTTTTAGGATGTGATAGCAGAGATTGCACTAACATTCAGGTGACCATGACCAACATTGTCATGGAGAGGATGATTTCTGAACTCTTGCTACACCTAAAGATGCATCCCATAAATATAATTCATCTTATGGTCACTATTGGGGGAACAAATCATTTCATTTCATATTCATTCATAACTATGGTGTAAAGTGTTACACCAAAGTTTTTGCATGGCACTAATCATTCGTGTTTTCAACTACTATGTAGTTTGAAGTAACAGCTGTCCTTTAATATTTCTCTGGTAAAGAAAGAAAAGAAACAGCTTCACCCTTGATTAGTGATCAATGTAAATAAATCAGGGCTCTCAAGAGAATTGCAAAATGCTCATTTAAAACAACAAGAGGAATGGGTATTACATTGAGAAACAGAACAGCTTTTAAGTATGCACAGGTCCTAAAATTGACCTGGTGGTATAGCATTACAAGAGAGGAATGCCTCTGCTCAGCAATAGAGCCCGGTTCATCTGGCCATAGTCGCTCTGTAATAGATGAGGTCTCTGCTGGGAATCAATAATATTGGTGAGGAATCGCCCCGACGCAGGACAGCGAAAGATGAGCTCCCACGCTTCCATCAATACCTGATTGCAGACTCTCCTCTAGCTCCCAGGCTGGATCAGCACTCTGCTCGCTCTGAGCCCAGAGGGCTCTCACACAGCTCCAGCCAGCCCAGATAATCACCACTGCTCTTACACAGGCTGTGCACATCTCAATGCCATAGTAATCATTGTATTCTGCACAAGCTAACATGTGAGATGCATCTGATCTCAGACAGGCATTTTCAAACAAGATCATGAAATGAATCTGTATCTCCAAGAGAGCAGATATGTGGTAAGTTTCTTATGAAAAGTGTACTACAAGACCCTTTTGGATGGAGATCAAAATTTACCTTTGGGCATTAGTAGACTCCATAGATACATCTTTACAAGCCTTGCTTTTTGCTTGATGATGAAATGAAGAGTAACGGCCTGCAGTGCTCTTTATTATACTGCATCTGGAGTGGAGTCATAACTCCTTCGCTCAGGAGCCAAAGCCTAAAGGCCTCAGAATAGTTAATGCCACAACATCTATGAGGGTTGCAAGAAAATTAAGCTACCTTCACGAGTGTACATGTTTCCATACTCTCTGAGGTTTAGTATCGGCTGTTGTTTAAGAGTATATTGGTACTGAAACTGGCACTATTGAAATTTTATGACAATTTCCATGATTACAGGAAAAAGATTTTGCCCCTGCAAAGTGTGGAGAGGATACCTTAGCTAGAGCCACAGTATGGCAACATAGCAGTTACTGGAAGTACATAAACAATTGATAGAACATAAGGAAGAGGAATAATTGCTTATTTTGTTTCATATTTACAAAGTGAAAAGGAAAAGAGAAATAAGATGCAGGTGCTACAGGAGACCATTAAATAACTAGAGGATTGAAGATGGTGAGTTTAGCATGCTAGCACGAAACCTATGCAATGCTTGAAACAAACTGGCTTGGGCACACCCCATTTGGAGTGACCAATCACAAGTTTGATTGCATAGCATGTTTGTACACAGAGTTCGCCACGACACTGCAAGTAAAACCTCAGCACTACTTCGGTTTACTCCACAAGAACATCACAGTGCTCATGGAAGCCAGCTGAGTGTCATCTCAGTGGTGCCTCTATGTGTCCCCTAAAGAAGAGTCTCAAAAATTGTTGGAAAAATACCTGTAGTAGGTCTGTCAACTTTGCTGATGAGTGGAAATAGACCTCTCAACGCCGCTCTTAATGCAATCATTTCCACACAAGCCAGCTGCCATCTTTGATGCTGAACGTTTTGTAAATTCGGAGCAAATTACTCCGTCAGAACCCAGCGGCAGCTGCCTGTCAGCTCTGAAGGAGAAGGTGACATGGCACAGACAGGTGACTGACAAGGAGCCACCGGGGAAAAACAGGACGAAGTTGGAGGCATAGGAAAACGAGAAGGGTAAGGAAGGAAAGGGGGAATGAGGGGGGAAAGCAAGCGCTTTTTTACCCAGCATCCCTTGGGCACTGCAGTATCAGTCAATCTGAGGGCTAATTCGTGTCAGAGCTTGTATCCTATCTCCTTGAGAGGCGAGCAGAAGGTTGATAAAAATTGAAGTGGAAATGAAGCTGGATGCACAGGAGGATAGGCACAACAATGGTGTAGAGAAATAGGCTTGTATCCTTGATGCACTTTCTTTTTTCTTCAAGAGGACATCCCTGACCTTGCATCTGTCCTTGCCACTCAGAACTTTCCTCTGTGGGTCAATCTGTTGCACTCTGTCCATTTAGTCTTTTGATTGTCTGCTGCTTTCTTCCAGCTTTCTCAATATTCAGCAACTTTTAACCACCTCACTTTCCTTTTGGTGATCCAGCTGACAGAAGCTGAGGTGGCATGCTGGACATTCTGCCATTCTAATATGGCTATTCATTCATTTAAAAAAAAAAAAAAAAAAAGGATAATTACAGCAACTGAAGCATTTCATGTTCTGTTATCGATGAAATGAATACATATTTTTATATTAATAAATATACTTGAATGTGATTACTTAAACCACCTCTGGGGTTGGGGGTTCGAATCCTCTCTCTGAGATGTGTGTGTGAAGTTTGCATGTTCTCCCCACATTTCAGGGGCTTTATCCAGGTACTCTGGTTTCCTCCCCCAGTCCAAAGACATGCATGGCTGACTGGCATTTCCAAATAGTCCGTAGTGTGTGAATGTGTGTGTGTGATTGTGTTCCAGTACAGTGTGTTCCCCACCTTGTACCCCAAGGTCCCTGAGATAGACTCCAGGTTCCCCTGCAACCCTGTGTAGGATAAACGGTATGGAAAATGGATGGATGGATGACATTTTAGTCCTGAGCAACATATAAAAGATTGAACACAAATGTATAGACAACACTGAAATAACATTTCCACTTTTCAAAAACATTCACAAAATGTTCTATCCATCTATAATACAATACTGGTTCTATCACCAATACTCAAATATCATACTTTATTGACAATTAGTAGTCCCAGTCATTTGAGAGAATAACCTCAATACAAATCATATAAATGCAGAAACTTGTACACAGCTGAGCAACAATATTACTCCTCTAAGTTCAGCTTAATGAAAAAGAATAAAGTATAATAAAAATATTTATGAGAAAGAACTTTATTTAGAAGAACACTAAGTAGTTATTCCAATTATTTGAGGAGAAATTTTTAATTGTGTATATATATATATATATATATATATATATATATATATATATATATATATATATATATATATATACACACACACACAATTAAAAATTATAAAAACTATATATTTATATAATATAATAAATTTATATATATATATATATATATATATATATATATATATATATATATATATATATATATATATATATATGTGTGTGTGTGTGTATATATATATATATATATATATATATATATATATATATATATATATATATATATATATATATAGTTCCTTTCTGTGAACTTCTGTGTATATAAACATGTAGTGGATTCCTGTATTTCTGTGCAAAATCCAATATTATTTTTCATATTATATATTATTTTTAATTTTGAGAATGTAATAGTGAGATGAAAGGAAACTGCACGCCCGTCAGCATGGGTTGTATGTGTAACCGAGAGGCAAATTATGAATAAGTAGCAAATCCAAACAGGTGGAATTAAACCTGCCTCGTTTAATGACATCAATTAAGGGGCAGATTTGTTGTCATTTTCAGGAATTTGTTGATGGATCTTCGCTGTCTCAACCCCGTTCCTGCGTTCACGGTGTTCTTTATGAAGTAGAGGAAAAGGGAAAACATTTCCTGAGCTCCACCCGTCTCCCTCATGCATAGGCTCAGAATTAATGAGATGCTAGCTTATGTGTTATCACGCAGGAACCAGCAGCTGCTGACAGGTATGTTTTTGGGCTTTACATGAGACAGGCAGGTGGTGCCTGCTCACAAGAAGTTTAATATCCCACTTACATCCCTCTGTAGCATTAACGTGAGAAGCCACCACTAAAAGGAGAAACAATAGCTGAATCCTAAGTATTTGGAATCCATCACAAAAAGCAGGGAAAGCAAAGGGGTATTTAACATGTTTCCAGGGGCCTTTTTAGAAAGCTGCCAGCTTCTTCAATGGCTTTCTGTAGAGAAAAACGTGGCTGTTGAGATGCTGCCTCTCAGTATGCACTACATTCAAATCAAGGCTCTGGAAAGCGATAGAACGAGGAAGGAAGGAAGAGGAGGACGATGGGGAAGTAAAGGTGAACAAATTATCAAGGACAGTTCAGTTATCCCGGGCAGCTATGATCTTTCCTTACAGTCCACTACAGATAAAGCAGATTAATCCAATTCAAACCCAAGCCAAATAGTTTTTTTTTTTTTTTAAATAAACCTTTGCCCCAGACTCTGGTCACGATTAACACTGTCTAGTTTCAAATCTAAAAACAGCAACAAGATCAGCTCCAGCATTGCTACAATGGTGCTGTCTGCCAGACAGTAATACTAATGTTATTAGCATCTGTCTGTCTGGGTCATGAGAGTTAATAGCTAATATTTATGTGTTCTATATTCAAAGGCTTACATTGGCTGTAAATATCAAATTAAATACAAAATAAAGAATCTAAATGGATATTTTAGTTATTTCCCAAATAAAGATCATACCAATTCAAGAACAAGTGTACACTGTCAGTCAAAAGTTTGGACACATCTGTTCATGAAAGGTTTTTCTTTACTACTTTAGTAGAACAGTGAATTTAGATTAAATGTTATATATATATATATATATATATATATATATATATATATATATATATATATATATATATATATATATATATATATATATAAATTTTTAATAATATTTTTGATGAAGCTTTTCACACCCTTGTGTTTCACAAAGTTCCCCAAAGGGCTGAGCTCATCATTGCTTCCCTAAATTCTAAATGAAAATTACTTTTTGTGTAAGCAGTTTAACTTTGAGTGAAAATTATTTGCTTTTAGTGTGTATCAAAAATATGTACTACTCAAAATTGCTCTTATGTCCAGCACACAAACTGATTTTTTTGGCTATTAACACCATTATCATGTTTGTTGAAAAGAGGGACCACATACAAGGAAAATACAGAGGTGATTTATTGATGATTCAGGAATGTTTTGCTGCTAGTGGTGCAGAGAAATGATGGCAATTTTTTACAGGCATATTTTAACCAAAAGCCTGGTTGATTCTACCAAGAGGACAAGACCTGGATGTAATATAGATCTTTCAACAAGAACATGATCCAACCAAGTATGACCCAACACGGAAATGTCCGTAAAATACAAAATCAGCGTTTTACAATATATTACTATATTATATATTATTCTTTGGACTAAACTGAAGAGCAAAAATTGATTTTACAAACAAAAGTTTCAATTATTATTTATTTCATATGATATTAATTTGATGTATCTTCACGTTTTTCATTCTTTTGAGCTATCCAATATTTCTTAGGTTTGCACATGTAAAGGATCTTAAATTATCTTAGATTCCTGAGCCACTGGTCATAAAGACATCACTTTTTATTCGAAGGCATCGTCTTCACGCCAGTGGAAAGGCATAAAACTAGAACGGCTTGCATGCCCTTTGGTAACCTTTGACCTTGAACACTGTGTTAATACCCTCAGCTGCCAATGCCATGGACGGTTGGCAGCAAGGCCTTTGTCATGGCAGGTCTCACGTCTCACACAGACAGACAAATGCTTTCTATTTGTCCTCCACAGCAGAGGTAGAAGTTATCGATATGACCCACAAATTATGTCAGGGATTTGTCAGCAAAGCTTATGAATGACAAAAACATCCGCCAAAAAACACCTTCTACCTAGGCCAGGAAGATTGAGAGTCCAAATACATTATTGATTTTTTCCTCCCTTACCTTCATAGATAGAAGCTCAGACTACAAAGGCAGGGGAACAGCTTTTGTGTGCTAAAATGTATCTAAAAGCTTTGAAAAAATAGTAATAAAAGAAGCTAGGGATGGAATTATATATATCAGCTAACAGGAGTGCCAACAGATGGGAAAAGCTCAGTGTGGAAGATGCTAGGATGGATCAGTCATGTCTTGGCTCAGTTGTTTGTGAAAAAGATCAAGAAAACAGCTGATAGATAAATAAACTTTGAGGCCTGAACAAAAGCAGTGAAGGATAAGAGCAGGGCTTTCCATTGAGAAGCACCCCGATGTCTGGTCCAATGCCATGTGGATGCTGTCTCCCAGCCAGAAGACAAGGCCAGGCAGGATGGCACTGCAGCCAATAATCCCTGCACCAGACATCACAAAATGGAGAACAAATAGAGAGGGGGGAGAGGGTGGAAGGCAACTGCCGAGGGTAGAGTACACACACTGGATTGACACATGCCACGTAAAGACTTCCATGCCAAAAAAACACTCTGAATCCCAAAATGCAGAGGGATGCAGAAGAAAAAGACAAGCGTTTCCTGAAGTAGACATATTAGGAAATATGCACAAGTCACAGTCTCTGTCCATGTTGTGTCCTGCCTGTACCATGGAGGAAAACATTTCCAGCTCTTAGAGGGGAAAAAAAACCTTTGGCAAATAGAGTGGTGATTAAAACAAACAGCGGAGTATTGCCGGAGGCAGAGACGGACAGGGCAAACAGGCCGTCCCCACAGGAAGCTGTCCGCTGGCAGCCCTTCACGGCGTGCTCTGACACACACACACACACACACACACACACACACACACACACACACACACACACACACACACACACACACACACACGCACACACACACACACACACACACACACACACACACTCACAGCAACTGCTGCTGAGTCAGAGCAAGAAACACACCCTGGCCTCTATATCTCCCAGCACTACCTTTACACCCAAAACCTCACACAGGCAAGACAAACTGCTTGTGGGCCACAAATAATTCAATATGACGTAAAAACAAGCAACTGGAAGCTTTCTGTACAGAGATATATTCTTAACTGTCATGCTGCAGCCATAATGGGTCTTTATTTACAAAACAAAAGAAAGAAATACCAGTATTTTATGTGCTTGACATAAAATAAATCTCTAATAAATGTAAATCATTATTTTAATAAAGCATTTCCTTTTTTTAATAAAAGTAGAGGTGTAATGTTTTCTTATGATTTCAGTTGGACAAGCTAAACAAAATCCATGCACATCACTTTCTTTCCTTAAAATTCACATCTAATAGTATTTTTAAAAAATAACTATTCATTTGTAAATATAAAAATATATATATTTTAATTCTTGTTCAATTCTTTTTCCATTAAAAAGATCTGAGAGTATTTGAAGGTCAGCTGTGGCCATTTGCATAAGTATGTTTGTATTGCTAATATATTGCTAGTATTGAACTTAGCATTACCCAAAGCTAATACATGTGGTTATGCTATGAATTTAGCCCTGGGTATCCTAAATTTATCCCTGGCTATCAGTATCCATATCCATATACTGTATCTATCCATCCATCCATATACCTAGCCATACTTCTATCCATTCATCAATCCATCCTCGTCTATATGTCCACCCACCCATCCATCCATCCATTCAATCACCTGTCGATATATCCTTCATCCATCCATCTATCCATCCATTCAATAACTCGTCCATATATCCTTCATCCATCCATCCATTCAATCACCCATCCATATATCCTTCATCCATCCATCCTTCCATATATACTTCATCCATCCTTCCATATATCCTTCATCCATCATCCATCCATCCATTCAATCACCCATCCATATATCCTTCATCCATCCATCCATCCATTCAATCACCTGTCCATATATCCTTCATCCATCCATCCTTCCATATATACTTCATCCATCCACCCATCCATCCCTTCAATCACCCATCCATACACCCTTCATCCATCCATCCATTCATCCATTCAATCAATGGTCCATATATCCTTCATCCATCCATCCATCCATAAATTCAGCCATTAATTTAATCATTATTTATACCCTTTTGTCTCCATTCCTTTTTGCTAAGCCTTGTTGCCTGGTTTTGTCCATTACTGAGCCTAATTTTCTGCTCCTGTTTTCTGACATTTGCCTGTTATTGATTATGATTTACGGATTGCCCTTACTAAAACACATACTGCATCCTGCCTCTAACCACAAGTTACAAAAAAATAATGCAGTGATATTTTCTTAACTTCTGGTTTCAAACAAAACCTTTAAGAGTGACTATAACTTATATTGGACTTTAAAAATCAATCAAATAAGGTTTATAATTTCCTAATAATTATACTGTATCTGTTCTCCCACAAACCCAGCAACCTCCTCAGGCACCCTTACATCTACTGTACTGCTTAAGATCACATCCAAATAAACATAGTCCCAGATCAAATGTTATACAGTATACAGTACTTCTTTATGTATTAAGAACCATCACAGCGTGAGAAGGTATTTGTGAGTGTATACTGAATGAGTGTGAGTATATCCGAGACCATGCTGTGGATGACTATAGCAGTGATTCTCCCCTTTGGCCTTAAAGACACAAGACTAATCCACATCTAACACATTTCCTCCTCTGGGAGCTGCTTTGCTATACTGAGAAACATGACTCAAATGTCCTAGGATCTCAGATCAAGCAGTTCTCTCCAGCTAGCTTTTTTTTTACATTGTGGGGTGTCTGATGGCTTTGTGAGGGATTTATTTCATATATCCGAAGCATTCATATAAGGTTTATTCTGATATTTTATTTCCAAGGAAGTTAATGTTATCACATCCTGCTGAGTGATTCTTTAAAGCCACAGTCAGGGATTTCATACTGACAGAGTGGCAGCTCCAGTACTGTGGCTTTTCTTTGCACTAAAGGAATGGGATGGGGGTGTGTTTCTCTTTGAATTCAAGTGCAAGAGTCAACAGTCAGTGACAGAAAAAAACATATTTAAAGTCCCAGATGGGTTTGTTTACCTTTGTGTTGTAAAATGCCATACTAGCTCTGAATGAGGTAAAATAGTTGCATTTGGAGGATTAATGATCTCTAGGAATCTGTGAATTATAGGCTACATATGATGTAAGCAAAAATGCAATGTTAAAAATGACCCTGTAAATCAACGAGGGTGAGTCAAATAAAAGCATTGAATGGAAAACACAAATTAGAATTTAATTGATTTATTTTCTAGAGGAATCCAGACACCTGCTGGAACGCTTGCATTAAATGAAACAGAGCTTATGTAGGAAAATGATGCACTTTTGTGACACTTATTTGCTATAAACAATGCAATATATATATATATATATATATATATATATATATATATATATATATATATATATATATATATATATATATATATATATATACATACATACAGTGCATCTGGAAAGTATTCACAGCGCTTCACTTTTTCCACATTTTGTTATGTTACAGCCTTATTCCAAAATGGATTAAATTCATTATTTTCCTTAAAATTCTACAAACAATACCCCATAATGTCAACATGAAAGAAGTTTGTTTGAAATCTTTGCAAATTTATTAAAAATAAAAAACAAAAAAAAACATAAGTATTCACAGCCTTTGCTCAATACTTTGGTGAAGCACCTTTGCCACCAATTACAGCCTCAAGTCTTTTTGAGTATGATGCTACAAGCTTGGCACACCTATTTTTGGGACAGTGTCTCCCATTCTTCTTTGCAGGACCTCTCAAGAAGCTCCATCAGGTTGGATGGGGAGAGTCGGTGCACAGCCATTTTCAATTATACTGATGAACAGTATAATTCTGTTATGTTTAAATTCAGTAAATTACTGCTAATTTGGGTTGGTGAAATGACTTACATGAAATATAACAGTATTTTACTGTACTGATTGCTCGAAGGAAAGAAAACAGTACTTTACAGTATTTTTTGCATTGCATTTTGGGAACAGAAAAATGCAGTGAATCCACACGTGTTTAAGTGGTGAGTGCCCTTTTGTTTTGTGGATTTGTACAGTTTCTAATCCTAAGTTTTATTCAGGGATGCATGCTATTCCTTCTCTTTTAATCTGAAAACATCGGCAATACTGGAATAGTAACAAACTTTTTAAACACTCATTTCAGTGGGAAGCCATCTGTGACACCGTGGCGTGGAGCTGGATTTCTAAATCCCAATTACAGGGTGAGTTTCATCCAATGTTAGCTACTAAATTCTTCTTCTTCTGTGAAGTGCAGCCTTCAAACAGCATTACAAATTAACATAACGTTGTAAATTTAAGTAACGTTTTATTGCTTTCTCTGTAGCATGCTGAAATGACAGGCAGCTTGGTAACTAATTTAGCTTGCTAGCTTAGTGAACTAAACAATTACAGTAATTTTCAGAAACCTGCAACGTTAGACAAAACGGTGATTTCTGTGCCCTTGTGCTTGCAAATTTGGGTAAGGTTGCTCTAATTTGTACATATCTCTGGTCTCAGGTAGAAATGTTATCCCTAATAGTGTCGTGGTTGTTTTGTTTCTTTAATGTTGGCTGTATTTTGAATTGTGTCGGTCCAGGGTTGATAGAATATTCAGAAAGGATCATTGATATTCACAGTTTAGCTGTTGCTGGTTTGTATTCTAATGTTATTTTGCCCAGGACAGAATGCCAGTGGACATTTGAGCTGGTGGAGATTTTTTGTTGAGATTGAGGTTTTTTCATGCCCAAGGACTGTCCAGTTTGACTTGTCAACATGTTTCAGGTGAAACACCAGGAAGCTGTATTCACCACTGGATGATCAGCCTTGAGGGGCACATCATTTGTGAGGGCATCCAGCCCACTTTCTGTCTGGGCTTGCTGCTGTCTTTTCTACTTACTACATTTTCAATCTTCAGTACCGAGATGATGCTGCATGCACACTGGAACTCATTCAAAGGTTGGATGCTTAGATGTGTACATCGTTCAGCTGTTAGTGTGTGATGTGAGTATTTGAGGACATTGTGTTGCTCATGTTTTATTTCACTGGTCACATACCAGCTGCCCAAAAGATCTGATGGCTGGAGCTTGTTAAGAAAACTCTCCCGACACCAATCAGGGTGGAGCAAACTACAACTTTCTCTGAACCATGTTTATATATATATATATATATATATATATATATATATATATATATATATATATATATATATATATATATGGTAAATGATGCTAAAATGTAACATTACCTACACACAGTAGTAAAGGGCAGTGTTCATGATACAAGAATAGACTTTGCTACATTTATATTACCTCAGTGAGAACTTTTTTCCACATTAATTTTTCAGGCAATTCATCAGGATAAATCAAGACTTGAGAGAGGCACCAAGGCTGGACAAGGCAAAGTCCAGTCAAAGCAGACGGAGAAGGTCACACAGAAATTGTGTCTCCAGTCTACTAAAAAACTAATGGACTTTGAGTGGAACCCAGACACACACATACACACACACACACACACACACACACACAAGCAAGCACACACTCTTTTAGTCACACTATTTTTTTCAGGTATTCACTAAGTCACTCATTCATTCAGTCACTCTCTCAGTCACACCGCCACTTTTTCAGTTTTCAGTTAGTCCCTAACTCAGTCAGTCAGTCTGTTTGTGTCCAGAGTTCAGTTTTTGAATAGACTGCAAGACTTGTTAAACATGTTAAAATACTTGGCTTGTCAACTACTCATTTTGATATTTTGTGTTTATTTGTGTCCAGTGTGCACACTTAAAGTTAAAGTTAGATTTTTTTTATGTAAGTTTTTTTAATGGCTGAAATGATAGGTTTTTGCTTCAGGCTTTTATTTGTTTTATCGAGATAAGCTTTTCAAAAGCTTTTCAAAAGCTTAATAAAGAACTGCGTTTTTTGAGCTGTATTAAAATTTATATAAATGTATAAAATTTGCATAAAGCTGTATTACATGTGTTAAAATTTTAAGTCACTATTTTAAAGGCTACATTTACTGTATAACTATAACTATTTTTTATGAAACTAAAAAATAACTGTAGTATTTTTTGCTAGCAGTCCATTAATCAATAGTTTATAAAGTAGCATGTAGTATAATTGGTCTGTAGTTTACAGTAAAATCCTGCAAATATACCTCTTGTGAAAAAGTGCAAATAAACATTAATTAACTGCTAATCCTTTTGTCAGTATTTTACTTGTAAATGTAGATAACAAATGTAAAGCTTTTTGCTGTATTTGCAAAAACAGTATCTAACTGTACATTTCAGCAACAGCAAGACACCGTTAATTTTACAGTAACTTACTGGCAACCAGGCTGCCAGTTCCTTACTGTTTTTTAACAGGAAAATTATTTAACAGTGTAGGTATGCTGCTGCGATATCCAATTAGATCAGCTCGTGTGTTTCACTTTAAGAACCACTGCAGTACAGTGAAGTTTTCACAATGTCATAGGACTATATTTCACTTACTGATTTTATATACTGTAGATTTTAATAGTCAACTAACAACAAAGTACTTATACATATATAAGGCCAAAGAGATCAAAATATCATTGAAAACCATGCAATTGGTTACATACATATACAAATATCACAAATATCAGCCTGCAGCAGAAATCATAAGGCATTTAAAGAATTAAAAATCAGCAGAAAGTCATAGACAGAATGACACACAATGGTGTACACAGAGCACATTTCACCCTCGACAAGGCTTCCTGCTAGAAACATTATTTAAAAAATTCATATTATACTGTGCTGTCTTGATCTGAGTCTATGATATAGTATATGTACTATGTGCTGTATTTAATAGTTTGTTCCCAAAGCACACTAAATACCAAATTCTTACTTTGTGTTTTTATAAATAAAACTGAATACTCATGGATCACTGCATATGTGTATTCGTTACGTCTGATCGCATTACAAGAAAACATGCTTGTTTAACTTTTTAAAAGAGTTGAGATACACATTTCCCTGCAAAACATGTTATTTTAATAAAGTGATGTTATTTATTAATAGATTTCTATGGCGTTTTCACTGGGTGCAAATTTATGGGTGCACATTTATGGGTGCTCCAGATCACAGAGAAACTTGCGCCTGCTTAAAAGATGCTTCATTAATGCCTTTGGTGTAAACTGACATTTATAAGCAGCAACTGAGTTGTTATGGATAAAATAACTGAGAAATTTGGGTTGAAGTGAAGAAAATTCCATCTTATCCCTGTGTCTGCGCTAAGAAGGGGTCTTGCAGGTGATAGCACGTACATTTTTGATTCACTGTTTGACTATAAAAAAACAACAGTGAGCAAATCTGAAAATATTGGCTTGTGCCCAGACAAAATGCCAGTATCCTGACATTAAATCAGCAAATTATGTTTGTAAAATAACCCTAACCTTAAGTATTATACTATGCACAATAGCTGAAATTACAGAAATTCTTTCCAATGCGGCTTTGCAAAATTCTGATTGTGGCTTTACCTCTGATGCTGCACCTACTCTGCTTTCATAAAAACCCTCTTCAAGGTTCAATAATAAGCAAATACCAGGACTGATGGCTGAAATTAAATGAGCAGGGAAAACAGGGAGATGACAGCAGGGCGGAGGCAACATGGCTGAAGCCGGTCATTTTTCTGGATGTAGCACAAACTTAATGCCTTGGCTTAAAACAGGAGATGATTGGCCAAGATTAAGTATCAGATCTCACGGCATTTGTGGAGCATATGATATCACTCTCGATGGTCTCATTTTCCCTTAATTGAATTAGAAGCTTTCCCAGCACAGACGGTTGGGATGGATGGGTGCTTTTTTACCCTGTAGGAATGGAACAGATACGTGCCCGAGGTGTCGGAGATAAACCCTCCAGCATAAAGCCAATATCCAGGGTCAGCCAGGTTCCCATGACATCACCAGCAAAATGAAAGACCCGCTCTTAGCCAATCAGGGCTAGCTGAATGGGGGCTGTTCCATCATTTTCATGATGTCATGTCACTGGCTTTCTACATTAATGGGACCAATTGGTACAGTGATGATATTCGTCCACCGAAACTCCAGGTTTGCAAATGCAAATGTTCAGATCTCCTGCAGACACAATTGACAACACATTATCATGTCAATTTATTTACATTTAAATGAAGCAAAACTGTTCAAATGAAACAAAAATAGCAACCTTGGTATGAGAGTAAATATTAATGAATTGTATATTTATCTAGAGATTAAAGGTTTTGCAAAAGCAAATCTGTCTGCTGAGTGCAAATTCAACGATCATATCGGCACTGAATATTATTCACATTAATAACCGAATATGATAGATACTATAATATAGAAATATTATTAACCAAGTTGTTCACCTAAATGTATTTTGAAAAAAGAAAACTGTCCTGAGTCTTACATTATTTTAGTATCTCTTTGCCTAAAGATAACATCCTCTGTGCTGTGCGGTCTATATTATGCCGTTGTCTAGATAGCAGCTCTGGTGCTGCATTTCACAGCAGTTTTATTGCTTCTGACCCACACCCCAGAGGTGAGACCTTTATCTGCCCTGTTCTTGACCTCAGCCTAAAGTTACATAAACTTATGTACAGCAAAATTCACTGTCCTAGAGGCAAAGCCTACACATTCAAATCCATAACCAGCCTTCTGCTTTCTATGCTAGGTATTTGCTCATATTTACACTAGGCTTCTAAACGGGGTCCAGCATTTTCTTGGAAACACAATCTGTCTGCCAATTATCTGAGGAATTACTGCACCTGGGCTGGCTACAATGGATTAAGAACAAATGAGAAATTTAAAAAGGGGGACTATCAACAAACAGAGAGACAACATTGACAGGGGAGTGATCTCATTTCAGTGATAACCCAGTGACCCACTGCTGTGGAAAAATGGATAGGAAAAGGACAACTGAAGAGGAAAAGACAAAGAGCTGAGACTAAAACTGGAAGGTTAGCTTATCTGCATGCAGACACTGGTGTGCTGCTCAAGATCTTTTCACGGAGGTTTGTACTGTGTGTCTTGATCAACAAGTTGTGAATCTGCGACAAGGATGCAGATCATTTGATAAAGTGAGTGCAGGTCATGACACACTGAATAAAAAGAGATTAAGCAAATACACATTCTTAGGAAAAGAGCTCCTCCACAGTTCTTTTGATCTTTTCGTTTTAACCTTCCTAAAGAGGTTCTAGATCTTAATTCCTTTTATGAAAGGGGAACTCTCTATTGTAGGATTCTACATAAAATATTTAGCATATGCCCATTGGACAAACCAAAAAACCCTGAAACACTGAAAATAATGATGTTTCTATTGAAACATATGTGACGTGCTTATAGATTCTGGTACATTTTACACAGTGTCCCAACTTTTTTGGAATTAGGGTTGTATATATATATATATATATATATATATATATATATATATATATATATATATATATATATATATATATATATATATAGTAATATTTATAATTATATTGCATATCACAGATTTTTCTAAGGTGGGATATCTTTAAAATTAAGAACCTTATCCATCCATCTATTTTCCATACTGCTTATCTTACACAGGGTCAGAGCCTGGAGTCTATCCCAGGGGACTTGGGGCACAAGGTCGGGGAAACCCTAGACGAGATGCCAACCCATCACAGGGCACAACTGCACACACTTTCACACACTACAGATGACTTGTAAATGCCAATCAGCCTACAACACATGCCTTTAGACTGGGGGAGGAAACCGGTGTACCTGGAGGAAACCTCTGATGCATGGGCAGAACATGCCAACTCCACACACACAGGGCAGGGGCGGGATTCAAGCCCCTAACCCTGGATGTGTGACACAAACGTGCTAACCACTCAGCCACCATGCCCCCCTAAGAACCTTATATGTCTCTAAAAAAAAAAATTGCGCCTTTAATTACAGATCACTGATGTACAAATCAAAGGAGGGAAAGTTTTGTAAACAAATCAGGCAAATGTGCTTTCTGTAAGAGTTAGAGCATAAGAACGAACTTGAGGAAACTAAAATAAAACTTAAGGAGCGTATACTGATGTAAAATAGCAACGTTTACAATGACGACTGGAGAAATGGGAGCAAGAGATCAGTTTGGCCCTAAAAGTGGACTCAGCGCTTGCAGGCAAACAGCCATGAACCTCAACTTTACTTTGTCAAATCCTCCCTGAGCTCATTACCGCCCTGTCCCCATTGTGTTAATTGAAGCCACAGTAACGATGTTCCTCGCTGGCTCTATAAAAGCGGTAGACTTGTCATTTTCTCTCCCCAGCACTCCCTCAAGCAACACAGGTAATTGAATTGTGGTAGGGATCTCTGTAAGCTGGCTTGTTTTAATAACTTTGCTAGATGATGTTTAATAAGTGTGTCTTAAATGGTCTTTAGTCTGGCCAGGGAGGATGAGGAAAGGCAAATGTGCAAATACAAATGAAAAAAAAAAGACATTCTGCCTGTATTGGTGGACAGATGTAATCATGACTTGTCTGTCTGTCTCAGCGTACAGTTCAACTCCAGGACACTGCGCAAATCAGCACTGCAACTCATTTTCAGCAGTGACAATGACAGATGCATCACAGAGTAAACCCACGAACTGAGGATTTACGTTTATTTCTCTGTTCATCTGATATGTGCTGAGTTTTTCAGAACACCAGGCCAGGAAAGACTGTTATGTTAGCTTTAATGTGTTCTTTACTTTTTTTGTGTGTTTTTAAGGCAGCTGTCTTCACAGAGTCAGAGGTGAGATCTTGGGTGTTTCTTACCCATTGACACTGTTGAGAAGGGTCCACAGTGGCCAGGTGTCATAATCACCATCTGCCCCAGCTTAGCCACTCTGAGGTGAAGAAAAACACTCTGAGGTGCTGAGGGGGAAACACAAGCCTTTGAAAACAAATACTAGTTGGAGTGTCAGCGTCTGGTCAAACTGCACTGGTAGGTTAGCTTAAAAGGTTCAGGAATCATTTCCAAAGACCATGCAAATGAAGAGAGCAAGAAAGCAATAAGGAAAGCAAGTAGAAATCAGAAGGGCAAAGGAAATACAGAATAAGTAAAGAATTTAAAAATACTGATACTGACTTCAATAAAGAAAGAAAGAAAGAAAGAAAGAAAGAAAGAAAGAAAGAAAGAAAGAAAGCTACTCAGACAGGCTGATAGTAAGAATTAAAGGAAAAGAAAGGAAGGAAAAATAGAGGGCTAAAAACGCATAGAAAGAAAAAAGACAAAAAAGAAAGAAGGAAAGGAAGGAAGGAAGGAAGGATAAAGAGCTACTCAAACAGACTGATAGCAAGAATTAAAGGAAAATAAATAAAGGAAAAATAGAGGGCTGGAAAGAAAGAAAGAAAGAAAGAAAGAAAGAAAGAAAGAAAGAAAGAAAGAAAGAAAGAAAGAAAGAAAGAAAGAACGAGTTAGACACATATAGACCAGAAGGAAGGAAGGAAGGAAAGAAGGAAGGAAGGATAGAGAGCTACTCAGACAGACTGACAGCAAGAATTAATACAAAAGAAAGAAAGGAACGAAGGAAGGAAAGAAGAAGGGAAAAACAAAAAGTGAGAAACACCAATGAACACAAGGAAGGAAAGAAAGCAAGAAAGTCTAGAGGTCTAGACAGACAGAGCAATAAAAAGAAAGACAGAAAGAAAAGAATCTTGACACAGACAGACAGAAGACAGACACTGGGGTGATCTGCAGTGCCTTAGCTGTTGTGGTTGATGCTGGACTTCAAGGCCTCCATCAACCAGACGTCCATTTGCATAATATTGTGTGTTGTCAGAAGAGTGACGGCTTGCGCAGGTAGTTATCTGAGGGACGCTTGTTTCCCACCCATCCGGCCTGCCTCTGCTCTTCATGCTGCTGGACAGAAGGCATCCCCAAGCCCTGTGATTACTGTGTCAACGTCTTTACATGTCGCCCCAGAACGTGGCATACACATCTACATATACATATAAATGTAAATTTGCTCCCCCACAACATCCGTGCACCTGCGTCGACAGCACTGACAGCTGGGATTGATTCAGAGCCTTCCCCTCTGAGACGTCCGAGAAATTAGTGTTCCGGCTCCTCTTGACATCAGAGCTGATCTCCGGATGTAGCCAAGGGAGTAAACGTACAGAAAGTAAACTTCCACGTGTCTTTCCTTTGGCTTTTGTCAAGTTCTCATTTTCAGTCAAGCAATAACTAAAATGATTTATTCAGCCATTTATAATATAAATTCAGGAATTGAGAAAAAAAAAACCCTGCTTTTTAGTCAATACATCCAAATGATTGATTTGGAAACGAAGAGACAACCATTCACAGAGCATGCTCAACATTGACAAATCAGTAATGGATGTTTTGCCTGAACTAAACACCAGATGAGGCTTTGCTCTATAAGGCAGTGGTGAAGAGAGAACTGCTTTGTTGCTTCTTGCAATCCTTTTCGAAAAAACAGTCCTCTAGCCTGTTTCTAAAACCCAAACCAAGGGCCAGTGTGCATATTTTTGGTATTGCTCACTGAGCTGGGTGAGCATGCATCACACCCTTCATGCTGTGACTGGTCCTGGGGTAGGTGATGAGGTGATGCTGGTATCTGATAAGGTGATGCTGGATGATGACGCTCGTTCAGCAACACCCGCAGTGTGATCTCCAGCAGCTTGTTCTGTTCTGTTAGGCCTCTGACACCCACATCCACCAAACCACCCTCACCTCTCAGCTCCATGGCCCTGGGAGGCCTGGAGGACATAAAACTAAACTGCAAAAAAAGATTCATTTTTTATAGCTCCAAGTTGATTTACTGATCAACTAAGATTGCAAAAGCCTTTTTTCCACTACTGAAACATTCGCACTAGTATAACAGAAACTGTGATTGTTCCATGGACTACGAAAGGCTCAAATTATATGTTGTATGGAGGAACTTCAGGAAGGATTCATTTGTGTAGCATTTTTTTAAATAAAATAATTTTTCACAAAGCAGCAAATCTATATGTAGATTTAGATCCCCAATGTGCATGCCAGTTGCACCAGAAGCAAGGAAAAACAGCATGAGATTATACGAGGAAGAAAACTTGAGAGGAACCAGACTCATAAGGGACTCTCTCCTCTTCTGGATGACTCCAGATAGTGGAGTTTTAAATCAGTGCAGTATACATGTGCACGTAGCTTTAGCCACTAATTATTTTCCTTTTAAATGAGGCGATATTGAAGGGAACATGGAGACTCTAAGCAATCAGTCACTTCATTGAGTTCTGCAGGGTTAAAGGGCAACCTAGGTTGATCAATCTAGGAGAAGTGATTATAAGTTTAAAGTTGTAGCCAGGAAAAGTGCATATATTATAACTACGATGCATTATACATGAAATGCGGTGGTGCTCTGGAATAGTTTCAGACTGCACTAGGATACCTATGTTTTCTATAGCAATACCAAATGTCAGTCAAAGGATGTGTCCACCATAATGAATGGGTCCTGTTAAATTCTGATTGATGCCTTCTGAGTCTAATATAGACACAAATGCTGCTTTCAGGGAGTCCTGTCTATTTTCACAATGGCTGTTGAAGTCTCTGACAATTACTGCTATTTCAACTGAAGCAACTAGGATTGAGAAGGGCCTGCAAGTTCCTGTTGAAATTCTGAATAGGGTGAGTGCTGCCTAGTGGTCTGTAAATACAAATTAGTGGGTTGAGTAGGTTTCTTTTCAGTTCTGGTAATAAAAAAGAATTTCAAATCAGTAAAATTCGTATCCAGATTTCTGGATACTACAACTAGAGTATCATTATAAATAATTTCGATGCCAACTCCTCATCAAATTAGACAAGGACAGTATATCTGTATCTAGGAGGGCGAGTCTCATTTGGTCTACTCCAATTCTCGGTTCGGACATTAAGTACATTAAATCCCTGATTATTCATAGTTTCACTTACAATAAGTGCTATAGGAGTAAAGGATCTAATATTTAGCAGTCCTAGCTTCTGATGAAAGGTGCTGGCAGTGCATCTGGCATGATCGAATCTACTGTTCATTAGATTGCTAGAACAAATGTTTTGTTTTTGTTTAGCTCAGGAACCAGACAAAGTTTACCTGGGAACTGATGCCTCTAGGCAGCTAGCAGACAGCTGGTTTAGCTTTTTTTGTCTGCGGTCTGGCTCTAGATAGTCACAGATTAACTACACCCTTCATAAGACTATGAGCAATATAACAGAAAAATAAGAGCACCTTCCTGAGTGGGATAGATATCATTCTACCCTAAATGGCCAGACTATCTGTCAAATGTAACCTGATTATCTATAAAATTCACATTGATGACAACAGTAATTTAGTAAAAGTAAAGCAAAAATAAACATTTAATAGACGAAGAAACAGGATTAATCTAACATTTCGGATACTAAATATAACAGTGGCATCATTAAACACTGTAATAATGATGTGGTTGCTTCTACTGCAGCCAGTGTGACCATCAAATCTAACCCCCCTCCAAGTGGTTCCTTTTGGGCCATTTTTAGTTTTTGAATGCACAGTGGGAAAATGTTTTTCCTGTGACCAGAGAGAGCCCGAGAGCTTCAGTGACTGATGTTCTCCACCATTAGGTTCACTGCCAGAGCCTCACACTCGCGAACAAGAACGCGAGTATCTGACCATTTCCTACAATCCAATCAGCCTCAGAGAGAGCCATCAGAGTTAGTGCTGGGATGTGCAGAGAGTGATTATCATGACCTCAACAAGTGGGGGTCACTGTGTGTGCCAGAGAGAGAGCGAGACAGGGGGTGAACTTAGTTTGGCCTTATCTGCCACCAGTTGAGACCCCCATGTTAGTTTATATGTAATTGCTTTGGAATTGCAGGCACTTATGAAGTGACACCACAACAGCCATAAAAAGTGGTCCTCTGTTCCGAGTGGATAAGGGTGCAGTGTGTGGCTCACTGGACCCTGACCTGCTCCATTTCTAAGAGCAAGGCAGCCAAGGGCTGGCCCAACATCAGCCACGATGATGACTTCTGACACATCGCAAATCGCCCACGGCTGACCCCTGGCTGAGATGAGCTTTGAAGAGAGTTTGCAGGCAGATGTCTGTGTCATTAAGTCCTTTGGGATGGGGGAGGAGGTGAGCTAACAGTCTTCACAGTCACCATTTCCCACTCTCTCTCTCTCTTTCTCTCTCTCTCACTCTCTCTTTCCTCTCACTTAGTGGTGTCACTAGGTTTCTGTTTACTCTCTTAAGACATATTTCAACCCCAAGCTGAACATCACAACAACCTCCGTTGTTCACTAAGCACATAAGTAAATAATTATGAGCAAAGAAAGATAATCCTTGTTAAAAGATACTAGAATTCAAAAGCACACCATACTGCCAGTATACAAATACAGGTCAAGTTTTTAACAGTGTTTATACAGGTCAAGTTTTTAACTGTATCAATCCTAATATTGTTCTCATTGAAATAAAACAAACTACATGAGCTCTTTTCCCAGTCAATCATATTTAATTTTTTACTTATGCAGTTCCTGGTAATATTCCAGCGTGTGATGTTCAAAGCTGTTTGGTAAAATTTGGCTTAAGATTTGTAGTTTTATTTTTACATATTAACATTTCAATATTGCACCAACTACAGCATAATTATATCCATGCTACCAAATGTTTGAGAGTAATTATAAAGATCAAATTTGATTAGAAGCACGGAGGCAGTGATAGAAAGCAGTGCATCACAGTGGCAGATGGCAGCTGACTTGTGTCCAGGAGAAGGACAGAGTCTAAATTCATACTCCCTTCCCACCTTTGATATTCAAGAGGATTACACCTTGTGTTCAAATAGAAGCAGGACAGAATGGGCAAATGAAAGGCAACACAACACAAAATGGAATTAGAGGCTGCTTAAAGGACTCCTTCATTTATTGTTAACTCCTTCCAGTTCATTAAGCTTAATCCTTATTCGGGTGTAAGGAAGGAAGGTCTGAATGGGGCAGCCCTGGCCGAGGGGACATGTGTGTCTATTGTGATTCTGCAGGGTTAATCCTATGCTTGTAGCAGGGGGGCTGTTCTGAGCTAGAGGACGCTCTGGGGTCCAGCACTCCCTCAGGGCCCTGGCAGACTGGGGCCCCTGAGTCCCCCAGCCAGGCGCGCGGTGACAAGCGTGAAGCAGCAGCTTTTGTTAATCAATCTGCCAGGCCTGCCCCAGCCGGACACACGCAGGGTCATACACAGCCCCATTAATACAGATGTAAATGCCAATAAGGCCTTGTAATCAAGACACAAGAGGAAAAAATTGACTTTTTACAAGGGATATAGCGAATGGTTCTCCCTGAAGAGCTGGCCCTTTCAGACCAGAACATTGTCCAAAAGCTAAAATCAAACACAAACGCTATAGCTTCATTCCCAGACACGCCTCCACAAAACATTTGAAACACCAGATGAAGTCCAAATCAGAGAATAGACATCAGCTGACCTGAACTGGCTCACAGATCAGCTCGAGGGCAAATGGATCAGACTGAGAATTGGTTAGAAAGGTCAGGGGGACAAATAAACACAGGTTGTATTTATAGGTCACACAGAAAAATATCAATAGCAAATGCAAAACCAAAAGGCAGTACTGATGAGGTGACGAGGAGTACTATATGTATGTATCAGTACTGTACAGTACTAATTGTACTGAGAAAGCACAATTAGTACATCTGTTTTCTACCACAATGATAAAGGTAAATTTTTCAAATATCCATTTGTATTTAGTCATCTATTTAACGATATGGTTCCATAACTGAGTAGATTTGAACAGATTTTAGATGAATAGATTTGAATACATTTCATTAAACTTCAGCAGTCTGCACTATTATAAACAGTGTAAACTGTGGTAGGTGTCACTAATTAAAATCACTGTAAACTACTGAAAATGATTTATACTGTAGTGATTTTCAGAAAATGTGCTCTGAATTCACTTCCCAATTCAGATTTTTTTTGTCAAATAGTTGAAATCAATTGATTATTTATGTAGCATATCTAGGTGGAGTATAAAGATTCATGTATAGTATATGACCGATGATTAAGTAACCTCAATTTATGTTATTTACATGTTATTTTTTTCCATTACCTACCTCTTTATATAATTTAGCTATACCACATTTTCAGTCTTATATTGGAGAGCTATCAGAGAAAAAAGATAACCAAAAAACATAAATTTCCTTGAATATTTAATTACTCTATTTTTTTTTTTAAAACAGTGTACGGTTATGGAAATTTTAACTATGTAACTGTAAATGGTTTACTATTCCAAATATGTTCAACTTGTTGATAAACTCTTCTATTTGAAGAGAAAAAGTATTAATTGATTGAGTCTTTTTATACTCTTAATATCAGGCTGTTTAAAAGAGCACAATGCAGTCCTGGGCAACAAATTCCTCTGAATGATGAGGCATAAACAGGGCAACAAGAACAATGGCCTCAGATTAGCAGCTATTACTCTATTGCATTGCTGCTACGTGCATATTAAGACCGTCATTTAGCGCCATTTAGCAAGACAGAAATCCCAAGTTCTAAATTGGAAATTCATTCCCCCAGGTAATTTCAATATGAGAAACTTGAAATGCATTTGATCTGACCTAATTTCAATTAATTAGATGGGACGACTGTTTGGGGAGACCCAGAGGGTCGCTAATGTGGGCCGAGGGGCCAAGAGGAATACATGGAAAAGTATGAAAGTGCCATCAATAAACTGCTGGAGACTAATTATCCCATAAATCGGTTTCACAAAGTCTCGACACTTTAACACAAGTCTGCAGCCTAATTACTGGTCACAGCATCTATTACTAACCTCCCAGCCCACGGTGGTTATACCTCTCAGAGTATTAATGACTGTTCCACTGGCTGCTATTACAGCCCCCTGAGTGTGAATGAGTGTGTGTGTGTGTGTGTGTGTGTGTGTGTGTGTGTGTGTGTGTGTGTGTGTGTGTGTGTGTGTGTGTGTGTGTGTGTGTGTGTGTGTGTGTGTGTGTGTGCACATCAGTGACACAGTGGATAAAAGTCCAGTACATATGAACCTTTGGCCTGTTTATGAGAGAATGGTAATAGGTTACATTCATCCACTTAACCTGTGGCAAGTGCAGTACTAAAGATGTGCAATGTATTTAAACTGAAAACAGAAGAAATACTATGTGGTCATTTTTCCCATAAATATGAAACGTATATGGCAAAAAGACCACGAGGAAGCACTCACAAAATAATTTTCACAAATGTAGCGGTGAAAGAGAGGAGCAGTGGTGATATATATATATATTTTTTGGAAGTAGGTGAGAGGAAAAGAGGAAAGAGAGATTATGAGAGAAGATGAGAGGAGAGGCAATGAGGAGATGATCAGCTCTCTGCCTACCACTTGCTGGGCGTCTCTCCAGCACCCTGCTGAATGTGCTTAATTGGCAGACCCGTGTGAATAGGCAGCTGTCCTGGCTGCTGGACTCTAAAGGCAGGAGCAGCGTTGAGAGGCCGCTGGAGCGGCTCTCTCTATTCTTCTGTTCTGAAAAGCTCCCTCTCGCCTCTCTGCGCTTGGGCCTGCACTGCAAAATAAAAACCTATCTAATCACTGCAGATTATCTGCCTCTAATGGTCACCCACCAGTGGGCTCGCTTCCCTTCTATGAGCCAAGAGGGAGGGAGAGACATACAGATCAACAAATAAAGCCAATGGCTTACCGCAGCAGGGCATCCACTGTGATGACACTTAAGAGCCAGTTCTGGAAATGAATCCATGTACCGAACTCCTGGAGATCAGCACAGACTGCAAAAAGAGCCACAGGCACACAAATATGATTAAACTGTGACCGGCATAAGCAACTGTTATTTCTACACCCATTGTTTGTGTTCAAGCAGGGTAGATTTCAGGTTTAGTGATCATTACATGTTGCCATTATAATGGTAGAGAAGTTATATTCAGCATTAATTAAAATTTTAACACGGTCATGTCACAGTTCTCAATCCCAGACACAGATGCAGCATTTGAGATCCTCTGCATTGTCATTCATCCTCTATAATGCCTGGCCTAGGGTCTGCTTGCAGAGCACAAGTTCAGGCTGCACTGTTTTACCTCCTGGAGTTTCCATTATCTCTGTACCATTCTCCAAAATGGAGGTCATATCAGGTGCTATTTCCACAACCTGCTTCTCTGAATGCACCATTTCTACTCACCCCCAAAATGACACACAAATTACGCTTTAACGGAGGAGCCGATCTGAAACACAGCTCCGACACTCCACTGGGACTTAAAAGGCAAGGGGAAAAAAAAAACACAATAAAAACACACAAAAAGCATCAACACTGAGGAGACTTGTTTTCCATTTGATTCAGGACAGAGGTGAGAGCGGAAACTTTCAGTATAGTTTCTGGTCTTCATTCTACTGTATAATAGTCATGTGTGTATTAATGTGGAAGTATACTGAAAGTTGAAACTGTAGTGTATGGCAAACAGAGAGACACATCGGCAAACACTTATATTAAATACACAATACATGGTCACATCACATGCTGAATCCACCATCAAACTAAAATATGATTACTGACATATAAAGCAGTAATATCAATAAAGTGTGAATGTGACAAGAAGTTAAAATGTTAATAATGAAATTAAAACAAAAATCCATTTTGGAAAACAGCAGAACAGCAAACAGGACGTGCATAAATAAGAATATATCAATGAATGGAAAATTATTTAAAAGCGTGACATTATTAGTTAAACTTTATTATACTAACAGTCCTATTCAAAAAGTATTGCTTTGTGTTTTATTATTAACAGCATGTCCCATCTCTCAGGCCCACTACAGCAGATGCAGAGTAGTGGGTCAGGGAGCTGCCGCATGGCAAAATACCTGCCTCTGAAACAGGTACAAAAGGCAACAGCTGTTTATTACCTTCTGCAACTGTGTATGACTGTGGAAGCAAAAGACTGATAAAAGCATAGCAGCAGATTTGAGACTGAGGCTTCCTTTTCCTGCCATCTGGATAATTAATCGTTCGATATCATAAAAATAATGGGCACTGTCTCACAATGGCCCACTTCTACAAAACGAGACGGTATGTTCGCTCATCTGTTTACTCTTACGCTGCTATTTTATTTGTGTGCATTCCTAGGACTCGTCGTGATGATTACGGACGAAGCATTATGGGGGAATTAAGCATCGCATGCAGTGGGAGATGATCAATGGGCCACTCTAATCTGTCATTTAGGCTTCATTCACCTCAGCTATACAGATGCTGCATACTCACATGGCAGAGCTGAGGGGGTGCTTTGCTATAGTGCTAGTTTTCACACATCTGTGACACACACACACACACACGTGGTTGACAATAAGAAGATATAAAGTCCCGCTGTATGCTACCTGTGCTGTACAAAGAACAGAGCACCTTCCATCACCAGCGAAAAAATAAATTCCTTCCTTGCCATTTAGCAGGGATCATTGTCTATTGAAAAGGACTCTCTGTGCTCGCTCTGTCTCTCTCGTCCTCTTCCTGTGCATTATGTAGATAACCTGGACTGATATATATCCTGAGTGGGTCACCCAGAGGTCGCAATCACACACTGTGACAGAAGCAGCCAATCCCAGTAAATCAGCAGTAGGAGGGGGGCCCCCGCAGGGTGTCCTCAATGTGCCTGTAAGACAATCGCGTAGGCCAGGGGGCGGCATGGAAGTACCTGCGAGAGACCACAAGAGGAGCACAGGGATGGCCTTTGATCACTCGGGAGAGAAATTGGGGAGGAAGGGAAGCAACGAAGTATCCGCTCGCCAAGCGACGCATGCAAAGAGATAATGAGGTGTTCTCAGACACTGTCGTGGAATCAGAACACGACTCATCAGGAGCAAAATAAAAGGATGTTTGGTGAACTCACGATTACCCAAACTTGCCATTCACAACACTTCTACTTCAATCCGCATTTGCCACAAGCAAACACACATCAACCCTACATGACTCACTAAGATACACATTTCCAGTGCTACATGATCTTCATTTAATCTCCAAAGGTGTGATGAAGAAAGCTTTACAAACACAAAGACAGCAATTAAGCTCTGTATGTCAGGTGCAGTAAAGATTAAATTGAACCGTCTGCAGAGGAAGTCTCTCATTCCCACTTTGCCCAGCGACCTTCCGCATTCATTCCAGCCTTAATGAAAATCTCTGATGACTGATAGATGGAGCTCACGTATCTACATGCCATCACCTCCTGATAGGGGAAGCTGAAGGACAGCACCAGAGATTATTACCCTAGCCTGCACACCCGCATTAGAAAAGTCATGAAGAGCGAGTCAGTAACTCTATGGATGTGGCTGCATTAGCACAAGGTTAGAAAATGACATGGAGTCCCAAGAACTAGAGCATGTCACACCCGCAACCCGGGAGACACCTGGAGAATAGGCACACAGGATAGTCAGCGATATCTGATTCAATTAATTCAATAAACACCCAGTACACAGGGCGACAAGGAACCCAATTACCTGCAGGAGTAGTGTATGGCACTGACTGAGCGTGGAGTTAGAACATTGTGAGAGGGAATAGGAAATGGGTTGTGGTCGATCAGAGGAAATACACCAGTACAATTCTGGCACTTTCAACAGTTCACTGCAGGTTTAGGGAAGTGCGACAGATTACACACAGTAGATAACAGTACACAGGACAATCTCCAACGCTGAATGAACACCTACAATGTCCAACTGGACACATGGATGAGGTCATTCAAGACTGGACGTTTTACAGTGTTGAGAAAAGTTTTATAGGGGTTTCAAATGGGTGAATACACTTAGAAAAATAATATACTATGCTGAGATATTAAGGCACAAACAATTGTCACTTTGGCTTGTATCTGTACATAGTGAATTATAAGGGTATAGTAAGGTACATAATTGGGCCTTAAGGACCAATGCTATACATTTGACCTGGTAGGCAGTACACTGGAAAATGGTGGCTCAGTGGTTAAACTTCAAGTTCAAGTTCAAGTTCAAGTTCAAGTGGCTTTATGGTCATTTTCAGCCATATACCGCTGGTACAGTACACAGTGAAACGAAACAGAGTTCCTCCAGGACCATGGTGTAACAACACAGAGCTACATGAGACTGCACAGAAATAAATAAGAAGTGCATGTGTGTAAACGTGTGCAACAGCTCAAGACAGTACAACAATTAATAAACAGGATAATAAGCGCAGTAAAGGACAGTGCAGAGCCGACCAGTACACAGTTCTTGTATGGAATAAGGTGAAAAGAGATATAATACTATAATAACTGTGTTGTAAATGTAAACATAACATACTAATTAGTAGCAAAAAGGCAGGTGGATGTACGGTATATTGTTTACAGTGTTTTAGCAGGAATTTAAGAAAAATGTGCTAAATTTGTAGAGTTAGTGGAATGGCGTTAAGTTTATTTGACTGTGCATCACTAGCATCAATTCAGGTTCACTGGCAATCCCCAGTGTTAAAAATAATCTTTCACATGCTGATCACGTCATACAACTCACAGCCACACTTTCCAGAGCTTCATGGTCCAGAGTGGTATTTCCAGCAACATCTTTGGTAGTTCTTGCAGTCTTCCAATAGTTTGTTGATTACTGTGAAATTACTGTTCAGACAGTTGGACATTAAACAGCATCAAGGACTTATCATTAGCACTGAAATAGCTGTACCGATGTTTTCTTTACTTCCACAGTAGCAGATTATCTACTCATTTCACAGTATCGATAAATAGAAACGTTGGTAATCTTTAGACAAATCTATAGACACATCTACAGAAAAATCTATCACCTGGAATCAATGGGATCCACAGGGTTCCTGAACTGAAACTGTGACAACAGCACTACAGACAATTAATAGTCCAGAGATGATTTACTAAACATCAAAAGACATAAACTACACCATCCAAATAAAGTGAAAGCAAAAGGGGCATGTCTGAATAGATTATTTGCAAGGCATCAATAAACATGAACTGTTTCAGATATTGTTTAGAAAAGGGCTTTGTGAGCATTCTGGAGGCTGGGACCCCATTAACTGTAAAATACATTTTACAGACCAGTTCAGTACTTAGACTTTAAGTCTAAGTTGACATTATTTTTAGGCTGAATTGGTTTGACTTATTGAGGTTTGGATTAAACCAATTCAATTCAAGTGACCAGTCAAGCCAGCTAATAACTACTATAAGACCTCAATCATTAAGATAACAATATTTAATGGATTGTGATTTTTACCACTGTCACCTGGCTATGTTTGGAGTACCCCACTTTGAGCAGCACTAGTTTAGTTGATAGGCCAGTTGATAGGCCAGTCTGTCAGTCACCTGACAGACTGGTGACAGTTTATATATTTGATTATTTGAGTTTTAGAAACTTTTCCCATCAGTGCTTTCTTGCCTCAGAGTTAACAGACAACAAAACATGCGATATAGAATAAATTCCTCCAGTCAAAAGTTGTTGACTTGATTGCTGAAACAGGACAGATGAGCTCTTCATGCCATGTACTCTGCTGCCCCTTGTGGCTAAAGAAGTCATCTCAGTCTTGTTCTCTTTTTTTCAAATCAGGGGAATTGGGGGGAGTCTTTCCATCTTCTTTTAACCAGCACAGTGTAAACCTGTCATTTTGTTGATGATACATTAACAAACAAACAAACAAACAAACAAACAGTTCAGTGCAGTGTTGCTGTCCCAGTGAAGGAGACTGACAGTGAAAGGGAAGAAAGGGGTAAAAGTTTAAGTTCTGTGCTGAAAGAACACCCCCTGTAACAGGTGTAAGACAATACCTCTTTGTTGCTCATTTCTCATTGCAGAAATTAAACTGGAAATGTATAATTCAATATCGTGTAAAAAAAAAAAAATAAAAAAAAAAACAAAAAAAAAAAAACACTATGCTTTGTATTATCTCTCGCATACAGTAATTTCCAATACTACATAATAATTAAAAACACTTGACACCCCCAAACCTCCTCCTCCCAGCCCCCCCGCCCCTCCTCCAGAGCCCCCCCACAATCACACACTCACGCGTGCGCACATTTTGCATATGCCCAACCTTGGCTAGGGCTCAGCGCATGGCAAGTGCAAGGGCCTAATCCTAAACTGGAGCGGAGTGAAGGTGGGCTTGATTTCCAGTGCTGGAGTGCACACAGAGCTTCTTGTAATTAGGAAGAGAATTTGTCATGCTCTCCGGCACGGCGGATGAGAGTCGGTGAATAGCAATCTCACCACTGTTTACCCAGGGAGCGGCTGGCGCTGCTGCACGTTCCTCCAGCTACACCGAGATTAATATTTGATGCTGGGAGAGGGAATGTGTGCTCGGCTCTTGTTTATTTAGGATATTGTGAAAATACGAGGAAATTTGCAATTTTATTGGCTTTTCCAAGCTGGTGATGTGGTGAAGAGGCATGGGTGAGAGGGCAGAGGTAGGCGCGGCATGGCAGGGTGGTGACCTTTAACCTCTGTCCTGGTCCTAGTGGGTTAGGAGATATGAGGGTTCAGTGGTGCACAGCTCTGTGCAGCCAAAATCAAACTTCTACTGCAAACACAGCTCTAGAAAGTAGCACTGACCACAGGTTTTTCACTAGCATGTGCCATACAGACGAGGTGTCTTTGTGCTAACACCAAGAGTTCACTGGAAAAGTTCATTCATTTAAATAACCTAGCTGATAATAATTGTACTACAGTGAGACAATATAAAGCAAGATATCAATATTAGTTTTTTGTTGTTGTTTTAGGAAAGACAATGTAGCTGCAATTTTTCTCTCTTTTTTTGTAAGAAATATTGTTATAATAAAAAAATTTCTCTATTGCTCTGTAAAATCAGATCATAACTAGAACAGAATAAACACACACACACACACACAGACAAATACACACACACAAACCAATTTTAGTTTCTCATTTCAAATTTTGCAGGTAATTTGGTTAAAAAAAATCAAATTCTTTCTTTTAAAAACTGCAAGAAGCATTTTAGAAGAAATGATCAGTTCTCTAAAAAACAGTAGAACTGTGAATTAAAATCGAGTGGAAATCATGCTGTTGCAATTCCTCTGTGCTTAGCTTAATAATTATATTGCACTTAGAGCTAATTATTTCTATTAATGAGGACTTGAAAAAAGCTAATGGCTATAGGATAATACCTCATTTGTAGACATATTTCCAGGTTCTTTTGCTTTTTAACATTTTTTAAAAACTGTTAAAACTTTATTTTTAAAAAAAAAAGTACCATTAGGCCTTTAGAACACATTTATAAGCATTGCATAAATCTTTTATAAAGCAAAACAGAAGTTTATTTTCATTAGGTTAAAATTTTGACGTGACAGTATAGGTATTTATCTATTATTATTATTACTAGATATATTATATTATATTATAATAATAACTGTATGGATTTGTTTTATGAGAAACATCACATTTATGAAGTTTGGAGATTTTAAATGACGTATGCATTTGACATTTTATCTGACACGGTAGTAGTTTACAAGTGATTTTAGCCTAATTACAATGTACATTCTGCAACTTCACTTATTTAATATTTATATAACCACTTCAAACTGAAGTGCTGATTTATTTGAATTGTTCTAAATGTTTAGGAGTCCACATGTCAGATTAAATGGATAGGAATTCAATTAACGCACCTTGGCAGACTTCTCAAAGTTTGGGTAATTTACCCATAATGAACTACCAATGCTCGACTAATCAAGCTAGATACAAACTCTAAACTTTTGACATAAGCGTATTAAAAAGTCTTCCAGGACTTACTTATGCAATGCTTATGAATGACTTATGAAGGATCAGTGTAAGTACCCCTAAAAAGTGTTAATACTCATTATTTTAATTATCATATTAACATTGATGTATAGAAATAAAGCAGGCTTCTTATTTCATCACATTTGGGATGCAGAGTAATAAATAAACCGACAGGCAGTCAGATTTGGACACATACATGACTGAGTTGCTCTCCTGGCAGCCGTGATTAATGCATTTATGAGCACCAACATATTCCTACATGGCCCCTAAATCAGACTGTACATTAGATTTCACAAGCAATCCTCTCCCACAGTGTATGCACGAAGCCTTGGACACATAAAGAGAGTACTACTGCTCTAGGAAATTAGCTACTGAACCATGGGCGTGTGCAGGTCACTGGCATTTTCAAGAAGCTCACTGCAGCAAGAACATCAGTCGCTCCACAGAAATAGAAGTTTGTGATGGGGAAGAGAGGCTGCTGGCTTGGCTTGTGGGCTGCAATACTAAAAAAAAAAAAAAAAATCACACTTCCACCAAAAATCATGCTGAGATTGAAAATCATAGAAGAAGCACCCGTGTGTGTCTTGTCCAGTTGTTATTAGTATCCCAATACACAGGGGGGGGGCCCACAGCAGTCATGCTTTTTTTGTGTTGCAAGTATGCATATAATTTATTGTGGGGAACACAATTTACATGGGCAGTCAATGCCTGTTTTATAGCATCACAAATAGATGTATGAAGTGAAGCATATAATGGTTGAAAGCAGCAGGCACAAATACATTCTAAATCTTTCAAATATGCGACACGAAAAAAATTTAACCAAGGAATATAAAACAGATTAATTCTTCCATGTTATATATTGTTTTTATTTTTTTTTATTTACAAATCTAATCAGGGAAATTTGCAGGGGAACGTGGTTGGGATGTGTAAAACGGCACGCAGCCTGAGGGGCGGCTGCTTCCAGCACCGTCTGCCCTGCACAGCAATCGGCCGTCGATTTGAAATGGTAATTTACAGGCAATATTAGGGAGAAGGAACAAGGATAGTTAAATGGGCAATGAAAACCTCTGAAATGACGCCTTTTATCCCGGAGCGCAATGATGGAAGTAGTCTTCACTGAGTGTTTTTCAAACGACATTCCCGCATTGCACACTTGAGAAAAATGCACGGCCACCTCATCTTCGTGCACATTATGGCCTGGAGAGGGGAGGCGGCTGCCAGCCATGCTATGTCTGCCTTTCAATACTTTATCTCCAGCCACAATAGAGCCAGCACAAAAGGGTTATGGCTGCCTGACAATGACCTGGGACCAATTCCAGTCTGATAAATTCAAGATAAAATGGTTTAAACCCTCTAAGGTTAACTACAATGACAGGAGAGCTTGGGACACGGTTGAGTTTGTGTGCACATGTACTGTATTTACAGGTTTGTTTGTTTTTTTGTATATACTGTATCTTAGTAGTAATAAGAGCCTATGTAAGAGTTTAATGTTTCTTAGAAGAAAAGAAAGAAATTCACAGGTGTTTTGTCACGAATATGTTCAGAGGTGATATTGTGAAGGCCTTGGCAGTTAAAGGTTTACAACATACACATAAACTCAGAAGAAAATGAGCACATGACATAAATCCTAAAGCGTATCGCCAACTCAGAATCAAGAGCGAACCTGTCCTTGGGACACAAGGCATTGTGTTAATTGACAGCTTAACAGTCAATAATTGGTGTTGAGGGTATAACCTCCGTAAGAGGAATCGTATGGTAATCGTATTAATCGCACATTTGGGAATGGGGTTTAAAATGAATCACTGTTGACAACAATAAAGCAAGAAGAGCGGGTTAGCATTAGACGAGATGAGGTCAGCGTGTATATTCCATAAAGCTGGACACCTCTCAATGGTTGTGAGGTGTCAATACCAGTCAGGGCCACAGTGCCTCCTCAGGGAGCCGTTATGAGATCAAGGTAAGATATAAGCAGCATGTTAAGGAGACAGAGTCCTGAGACCTCTCTGATGAAATGGGGAAAGGGTCAAACTGAACATGAGCATCGTCTGAGAATAGTGATCAGCTGAACATCTCACGGGGATCTAGAGTCTTCCTTATTAACATTGCGCTGGAAAAAAAAAGAATTCGAAATGACTTATTTTTCATTTTAGTGCATTATTTTCCTGCTCCAGCATTCCACTCCCTGTGTTTAATTGGAAACTGGTTAGAACAAAATAAAAGAGTGGTTTATAACATCATTTACATATGATAGCCTACTCTGTTCGTAATGTAGAAATAAAACCAAACATTGCATTTTAACCAGCAACATGTTTATTTTCAGAGCATTCTTCTACTTGATTTGTTGTTTGCAGATTTGTAGGAAAAATAAATTCTACACAGATTTTTCTGCTATTGTCCCACCTTTGAAAACCCAATTATACTTTTTATATCTAATGTTATATTTTCCTTTAGACAGGCATAAAGGAAGTGATTAATTCTAGACAAGAATTTAGGCCTATTTAGAAAGTTTTTAGGTTCAGGCTTTACTTTCTTGAAATCACACTAGGATGGAACAATACTAATAAGTCACTAACCAGTTAAGTACTTTTTTAAATGACATTTTCACTGTTTAACAATTTAAAGTGGTTTTGTTTGTTTTTGATTATGTTCAATGAACAAGTTAGCTCATTTTTGGTTTTCAGTTTTATTCTCTTAAACGTTTATAATCCCTGGTTTCAAAATATGTTGAGAATCCATACACACCACTACATACTTGTGATGGAAACAAGCACACCAACAGTTGCAAGACTTACTAGCAGATCCTGTGATCAAATTTTGGGGTTCTTGGAGACGGCAGTTGTTTGAAGTCTGCACCAGTTGGATATAATTTTCCTTATTGTGGAATGATGCATTTCAAATAATTTGGAGGTCTTTTTAAATCCCTTGCCAGACTCATAGACATCTATAACCTTTCTTTCTGAAGGCCGTACAGAACTCTTTAGATCTTGGTATGATGACAGCACACAACTCAATAACAAAGGGAACACCAGATACTAGATATGAGAGGGGTATAAATAAAACAGGTTCCACCTGCACTCCCTAAGAAGGTTCTGATCACTGGCTTCCAATCTTGAACACCTAATTAAAATTTTATGGATTTGAAGGTGTGATAAATGTAGGAATGTACTTAATTTTGTGACTGATCTGTTTTTTGTTCATTTAAATTGTGAAAATTACTACAATTTTTTTTTATTTTATGTCATTTAAGATAAGATGAGATAATCCTGACAGTTGTAACAATGTCCAATAGGGTGAATGTAATTACATCCGTCTCCCCAAGAAAGTTTTTTGTTAAAACTATCAGGACACACTAAACTGAAGTTGACTTGAATAAAATATAATATTTGACACAAAAGTAATGTTGAATTCTAAAGTTTGAATAATCTGCAATCTAATAATTTGACCAGGGTTACTTTAAAAATGTATTCTGTTACCGTTACAAATTACCTCATAAAAAGTGTAATCAGTAACAATCCAAGTATCCCAAGATGAAAGTAATGTAATCTGATTATTTTTGGATTACTTCAAGGTCACATATGTAAATAAAGTCAAGAGAAATGAAATATGATCGAAAATACTTTTATTTAGAGCTAATTTTAGAGCTTAAAAACATGTTCAATATTTGGATTTGTTTTAATAAAATAAATAAATAAATAAATAAACTGATGCAGGTAACATTACATCACAAAAATTAGGATGACCATATTCTGGTTTTCCAAAAAGAGGACACCTGTTTTTTGGGGGGGGGGTTTTCGGGGGGGGTTGTGTCTTAATAGTGTTCAAAACAGTGTTACTATGAATGCAGATTTTTATACACTGAAAAAGACACACTGTTAGCATCACATAAATCTATATAAATTATAACTGCTAAATATATATAAATATATAGACATTCTTTTGAATGTCCATGGAATAAAATTAAATATTAGAGGCCATGAGTGAACCTTCTGCCATCATTTACACATTTAAATGACCATGTAATACGAAGCAATGTGATAACATGAAATTAAAAATGACCTTATATGGCCATGGGCACTGTTTCGATTCAGGATGTTCACTCGTCCACTGAGAGTAGGCTAATGGTTGAGAGGCAGGAATTTGGCCAATGGCTGCTGCAAGACTTTTATATTCGACCGATTGGTGAGCGAGAAGGCGGGAATTACAGAGAGGGGTTAAAGCAATGCAAATATGCGCGCACATGATGCAGTATTAGACCATAAACACAACATAATGAAACTGAAGCTGAATCCTGGACATTTTCTCAAATTTAGAAATCCTGGACGCTGTTTTAAGGTCTGAAAAAGAGGACATGTCCAGGAAAAAGAGGACGTATGGTCACCCTAACAAAAGGATTTCAGAGAACAATTTGTGTTCATTTCTACAAAATTAACTTTGCACTAAATTTATTTGCGCTTGCACCAGGAGGTTGATCACGTGAGTCATGACTTTTAAGAGAGAACCAGAACTATAATCAAGCAGCTGTCTCTATTGTTATGTCAAAATATTCATTTCTTTGGTTTTAAATGAAATAAGTTTTATTATGATAGTATTCCCATTTTTTACAAAATGTAACTGTAATCTGATTACTTTGTTTTTTGACGTAACTATAACGGATTACAGTTACAGTTTTTAGTATCCTGATCACGTAACGCCGTTACATATATTCCGTTACTCCCCAAACCTGGATTTGACTAATCTGGCTGATTAGTCACAAGGTGTTGATTCATTTTCTCTAACAGCAGCTCTGACAATAGTTTGATACACCCATTCTAATACATTATCATTTCTATTACAACTTACACGAGGACCTATACTATAAGCTATAAGACAGAAGCTCCACATAAACAGAGTTAAAAATGTGTGTAATTGTTGATATTTTGATGTTTCCTATGAGGAGACATTCAGGACTTTCAGTTTCTCACTAATATGACAGGCTGCGTTTTGTATTAACTTCAAAAGAGAGAAAAAGAGAGAAGTTGTTGAGAGAACTACTGTTTATAAAGGCCCAACATACTGTTTACAACTTTATATAAATTGTATCGTGTATTGCATTGTGTTGTCTTTTTTTTATATATAAATAAAAAATTGTTAGCATTGTTAGACTGTTGTAGTATAAGTTGAATAAAACACTTGTTGTTATTGGAAAATGATCAAATTCAGGGTTGTAAGAGCAACTCTACTACGTGCCAGGCCAAATCACATCGTCCTGTCATTGATTATTTTCCAGTACTCACTATTTTCCTACCACACCATGTTATATTCCTTATCTAATCTGGAAAAGTGTATACATTATAGCTGCATGTATAGTTTATTGAGGTCATAAATTAACATTCACAGAATAGAAAGATGTATTTGTTGGGGCATTTTGATTTCTTATTGCACCATCTCTCTCTCACACACACACACACACACACACACACACACACACACACACACACACACACACACACACACACACACACCTATACCTGAGGATGCTGAGGTTCTGTGTTTCCACTTGTTTCTGCTGACAGGACTGGATTGCAGCAAGATGTCAGCGTCAGTCTCACCAGCCATGGCCTTCTCTCTTTCTCCTTCACTTTCTCCCTCTCTGTTCGCCTCAGTGCACAACAGCATTCAGGGCAGACACCTGCATGGCCAGAGCGATCAATACCAGGGCATGAGTCAGAATACACACACACACACACACACACACACACACACACACACCACATGTTACCAGACCAGATCTGCACCAATGCTAACCTTAAAATGATCACACGCCAGTCTTATTAATCTTTAACAAGGCAATCTCTGCCAGTGCCACATTGGCTGAAGCAAAACACCTCAGAAAGAAAACACCAAATAATGTGTGTTAAATAATACATTTGGTTATTATATAAAAGAAAAAACAGTTAAAGTTATTGGTTTGCTAAGTGATGTGTGTGTATGTGTGTGTGTGTGTGTGTGTGTGTGTGTGTGTGTGTGTGTGTGTGTGTGTGTGTGTGTGTGTGTGTGGTTTCCCTTAAGCATGTTTGAGGAATCCATTTGCTAACAGTTTTATATCACTTCATGTATTTCACTCCCTTTATGTACTTTCTAGGTTTTTCAATTCAATTCCTTTCACTTTAAGTCTTTTCAACTCTTATCCCAAATAGGATCAGTGTTTTCTTAAAATACGGCAAGAAAGAAGCTGTTCTGTTGTTGCAACTGTCATCTATTGAAGTCTGTCTTTAGAAAAATAATTATTGCAGAAAGACGTATAGTTCATAACATTTAAAGACCCTTCTGTTGTGTAGCATCTGCTGTGTGCTGAGTATGAGACAACTGTAGCTTTAACAGATGCTAACACGTGACACCTAACAATAAAATAGAAACGCTAAAGTACAGAGAAAAGTAGATGAATCCCTCATAAAGCAATGGAAACACCACCACCACCACCAAAACTAAATAAATGATCTTTTATTTTAAAGTTTGTATTTTGATCTTTTCCCATTTAAATAATGTTTCTGTGAATTACCAAACTCTAGATTTTATTAGTAGCTCACAAAACCTTGCAATCAATTTTCTCCTTTAACAAGCCTATAAAGCTTGCTAAACTGGTGTTTGGGTTATGGTAAAAGCTCTATTTATCAGGCTTGATTTTATACCAACCAGTTGAGGAATGAGCAGCCATTTACTAAACATGCATAAATTCCTGTTGTTCCTCAGTCTTGTTCCGTGTTTTTTAAACCACATGGCTGTGAAAATAACACCTGTTCATCAAACCCAGCAGAGAGGACACACAATTACGAATAGTTTTTCATTTCATTTATTTTTGTGACCTCAACAATTGCATACTGTAGAAATATCTCATTAACATAAGCCAAGAAAAATATCAAATTGTAATGTGATTTACAGATCGCTGTGAGATCATGTTACTATATTATAATAGTACGACATTATAAAATATTAGTGTGAAAAGGATTTTTTTTTTTCATAAAACTGTTTAAGACCAAGTTCCTGTAGTGCAAGAAAGACACTAGGGTGATGGGAAACTGATGATTTGTGCCCCTGACTATGGCAGGGAGCAGGGGAGTAAATAGATAAATCACAGGTGAATTCTCTGTTTGGTCTTTAGTAGGTCATTGTTTTTGTCCCTGATCCATTAGGGAATAATAGGAGGTGCATTAAGAGAGGTGGAGAGCAGACGGGCGAGAGCGCGGGCCTGTAGGGAGGCAAGCCGTGTAATCTGGCATAGACGGCCATCTGCAAAATGAAAACAAATGGGGTGTCATCCCCAAGAGGAAATTTATCCCTTTTTTTCAGTCATCCATTCCATCACAAACACACACCCACAAATAAAATAGGCTGACCCGCACAATGGAGCAAAAAGTCACATGATTACACAGACATATAAAGAAGTAATGCCCCAACATTTATTTTTTTAAAAATCTGAGTGCAAAGAATTTTGTTATCAGTTCTATTAGATATGATTGTGGTCAGTGAGATTCAAGGTCAAATGACGGTGAGTAAAAACTCGACATATTCTTTGAAAAGACACACTCTGGCCACTTTTAGATTCCTGCTCATTTCACTGGCCCTAAAAGGCTCAAATGTTAAATCTGATAGAAATGGAAATCTAAATGGAAAGGCAGAGAGGAAGAAAGAGATGGAAAAATCGCCCAGAGCACATTTCCATTTTTGATAAGTCCTGATGCCATGTAATGCCACAGCACTGTAATATGCCATAAAAAAATCTAATGACTGCTTCCTCAAATGAGCAAAGATGAGGAGGTGGGGGTGATGTCCCCTTTTTATTTATTTATTTCCTCTCATGAGCGACAGAGAAAACTCATCATGCAGCCCTCTAATTAATGAATGGCTTAAATGTCACGATGATGGGGGGGGGGGTATTGGGGGGGTTCTTGACAAGGGAGCATATCTGCCTTGATTTAGAGCTTTCTTTTCCTCTTTCCATCTCTCTCTCTCTCTCTCTCTCTCTCTCTCTCTCTCTCTCTCTCTCTCGCTACAGAACTCGGACACCCCAGGGTTTAAACTTAATTCACCACATAAGGTACTCAATCCTGGCTCTTAACAACCTCCTTGGCAGGCCAGCCCATCTGGAAGCCACGGCAGGAGGCTCGGCCCGGACTGCCGGCCTCTCCCTCCTCTGCCCTGCTCCTCAGCAGCCTAAATATTCAATTAAAAATTAGGGCCTTTTGTCGCCTTGTTAGGGGTCTGCTGAAGGATGGTAATTGAGCCTTTACCTGCTGCGTAGATGGGAGCATGTGCTAAATGCAAAGGCTTCTAACTTTGTTCTCTGTACATTGAAAAAAAAAGCACACACTCAATTCTAGAGCAACTTTTTGGAAACTAATTTTATATCACAGCGGTCTGAACACCATGAAAGTGCTTGATGATGAACAGACTTTGCAGCACACAGCGTCTGTCATGACTTCCTTTTATCATTCGTTGAGACAGAGGACGCTAAAGAAGAGTCGGGAATAGCAATTCAGGATCAACGGAACTTGCGTCTTTAATGCTCACAGTGCACACACATTCTAGAGGCAAATCACTTTGTCATCCTACGTGACTCCGCCTATTACTTACATATTAAAGTAACCATCAGTCCTTAACCCAGAGTCAGTGAGAAATAAGAAGCGATATGCTAAATCTCATTGCCTAAGTCTTATACATACTTCAGTGAATAATGCGCCTTGCATAATGGAGATTTTAAGCTAAAACTTCTTCTGTAATCATAAGAGACCCTGATGCTTGTGCTGAACATAGTTTCAACACACTCAGTACTGTTGGGCTTTATAGAGTATAAGTGCGAAAGAGTAATGATTTATAATCCAACAGGTCTCTGGCTTGCTCATTAGGGATCTGGATTTCTGTAAAGCTGCACTGTGACAACGTCTATTGTAACACAATACAATACAATAACATAAAATCACCAGAGCTAGTGAATACTGTTCCTACTTCTAGAAGGCATCCAATAATATTACCTGAATGTCATGTTTTATGCCACTAATCTGATGAACCATTACAGGAGGGCTCTTACACTTAAACAACTTAATTATTTTTTAGAACTTACAATATACAGTAAAACAGATATAGGACTAAAAACATAGAGAGATTTATCTACATTTGAAAGTTCCATGCAGTTTTGAAGAGAACATTGCAAAAGAAAATACTTTTTTCCTGAGATAACACTGCATATCTAAACTGGAGTGAATGAATTATAACAGTAAAAGCTTGTCAGAGCTTGGCACCTCAGCCTGTACTGGCCCTTTAAAATTGTAGCCTGTATTCAAAGCAGGCCGATTTTTCTCGCCTCCCAGATAAGAGGTTTGAAAAACAGGGACCCAATTCACATTATCTGCTTCCCTTATTGTCTATATTAACCTTCCCCATGGTAACTTGTTCCCTGTAATGCTACACTTGTCTAGCCGCAACACATCAGCACGGCAAGCCAATTGTGTCATGCAAATGAATCCAGGCTCCATTGTAAAGCTTGCAAGAGAGCAGCGGTTTATCAGGAACATGTCTGCCTGAGCAGGCTGGGATTGTGTCTCCACACTGGCAGGTTGGGAAAGAGAGAGAGCGAGAAAGAGGAGGGGGCTTTATTTACAGCTTAATGGTCATCTGTAGAGCTGAACAAAACACACACATACAAAATACACTTGCACAAGGGAGGACATTCCTACTGTCATAGGTCAGTTGGAAAATTGACTATTGTTTTTGGGGTTGTTTATTTATTTATTTTTTTTAGCTCTTTCCATTTTTTCACAATGTGAGAGTGTAAATAAAGTATATCAGCTGAACACATTTCAGAAAAGGCTCTAATCCACCAGCGGGAGATTGTGAGAGACTTGTACAGATTCAAAGGCAGTAGGTTGAGGTAACTGGTGAAAACCCAACGAAAATGGCCTTTTATTTATTTATTTGTTAGATGTTGTCGTGTGCAAAAGTAAAAAGATTCCCTGGGCCTTCAAAACTACACAGTCAGAGGACACATCATACTAATATTAATGCACATGTGTTATTCCCATGGACTAGAAGCCCTGTGTGATACAGACAGTGGGGGCAGTATTGTGCCTGTAATAATTCTCATAGATTCTTCCTCTGGGATATGCAGATAACAGCACACCATCATAGCTCACTCAACCACCCAACCAAACAGAAATATGCATAATAAGGCTTGTAATGTTTTCTTTGCATACCAGAGTCTATCCTGGAGAAGAGCATAAGAAGGCTGTATACAGAAAATGGCCATTGTGTCACCTCTTCTGAAAAGGCTCTGAAGTCCCTGGAAGGTAAGCTGGTGAGAATTTTTTTATGGTTTGCATAAATCGCTCAAAGCGTCCATGCCTGCGGTCCCTCCCGCTCTCGCCTTCCACCGTGGCCTCCCCTCCTTCCTTCACTCATTTCAGTCCTCCTCCCCTTTTTATTCCTCATCCGTTTTTTAATTTATGCTCAGCATACTAAGCACTCAATACTGGCAATGTCTGCAGTGGCTGAGATAGCTGTTAATGAGAAGAGCTCCCCCTTTATCTTCTTTATTCTGCCACTATTATCTGCATGCAGTCTATAAGCGCGCAGTTACCTTACCAGCCGATAACACCCAAAAGGCAACCAGCGCTGATGAGCTTTCTATACAGTGGAGTCCACACAATACCTCTATCGGGGGAGCAGACCTCAGGAAAAAAAAGGGATGGGGAGAGCAAAAGGGGGTGTGAGAAAAAAAAGATGGGAAAAAAAAAACCTCCAGAGCACCCAAGTGACAGACAAGCAGAGATGGTTTGCTCTGAATACGTGGCGAATTTACAACCGAGGCCCCCTCGAAACATGACTTCTTGCACGCCTGATTCTGTCCCAGCTGCTGCAGTTTCTTATCTCGCTGCTTCCTCTTCTGCCTCGTAGATAACAGTAATTCTTCTCCATGCTGTATTTTCGAATCCCTTCCCAGACTCCAGCTCTCCCCACCACCACCTAACTGCCTTCCTCAATCCCCTCACCATCACCTTCACCACAACCACAACCAGCAAGCAAACCCCATCACCATTCCTAACCCCAAGCCTATATTCCTATCAAACACACACACAGATGCATGCCTGCATGCACACAGACACACCACACCAAGAGAGAAATCTGAGGGAAAAGATGCAGCAAATGTCTTTCTGCTCGGTCTAGATAAAGGGTTAAACACTACAGTCACTCGGCCTCTTTGTGAGATGAGGGAACGAGAAAAAGAAAGGAGGCAAGGCGGAAAAGAAGGTGGGGGAGGAATTAAGTATTCGAGTAGAGATTTTTTTATCAGTTGTATAGCGTATAAAACAGTCATTTTTGCCTTCTTTCACTTAGTTTTTCTTATTCTGAATGTGGCTGCAGCCCGGAGTGTTGAAGCCAGATAAAAGAATTAGTGGTTGCACAGAGGGACCGGGGCGCTAAGTACAGCTACGAATTAGAATGTCTATCTCTGTCGCTCTCGGCTCATCCTCTCTAGCCAGCCAGCCTTCGAGCTCGTAAACAATTTAATCTTTTCACTACAGTTTGGGGGGAGAAAAGGGAGAAAGGGAGAAACTAGACGTGGACATTACTTCTCCTCTTGCCGTCTCCTCTCAGTGGCTTCTCCTTTAAACAAGAAAACTGACGCAAACATTTGTAAGGTGCTTGAAGATTGAATCTGCTTTCTTTTTCCTCTTGGCCGTCTCTCTCTCTCTCTCTCTCTCTCTCTCCCTCTCTCTCTTCTCTCTCTCCTTCTCTTTCTCCTTCTCTCTCGCTTTTTCACAGCACTCTTTTTCTCCCAGTGTCTTGAAATTGAAGATGTAGTGCTACTTCAGCTCTGGGGCCTATTTTGAAGATGTAATGTAATTCATAGCCTGCCATATGCCAGGAGTCGCACATAGGCGAGCTGTTCAGTGGGTCCCTCAGGGCTGGCCTCAATGCAATGAGAACACAGGCTCCCATATACAACATCTTTTCCCATAATAACCATCTCCAAAATACCTCTGATTTCTGCTATGATCACTAGGTCTGTCCATTCACTGTGATGTCATGCAGCTCATGCAATCCTTGCAAAACCTATAGGCCAAATGACAGAAAGTGACACTTTTTGTTCTAATGCATCTCAAAGGCACTGAAGGAGCAAGGCAGCTTTTGGTGGCTGGATGGATGCTTGTCAGACTCATTGTTAGTAAACTTAGAACTGCTCCTGAGGGTACGCTATGATGTGGGATTTATTTCTTTAAGAGCTAACCTTGGGACTTATCAATGTCACTGTGGTGACAGACCTTCAAGCAAGTTGTATTGCTATAGCAACACATCCTCCAAAGGTAACGTGCTCCTGGCAGTTGTAGGTTCAGCTCAGGTAAGCAATGAAACAGCGGCTCAAAACAGTCGAAGCTACAGCAACACAATGTAGCTCAAGCTTTAAGCACCGTTCTTCCAGTTGTAAATAAGCAGTCGACACAAATATTAAAGTTTAGAACATATTAATCTTTTCTCATGGGCTTACACGTTCACATTCATTCACAGATATTCAAAATAATCAAGCCATGTGAAAGGTTAAAGGGTTAGGTTTAGTTTTCTTGCCATTTCATTGAATGAAATCCAATTATTTTGTACTTGCTTGTTCAAATGTGTACAGATTTTTGATAAGATCAAGTGCTCAATAAATGTCTTTTGTGTAAGGCTTGAGTACAACACTCAAGATTTCACTCCGGATTAATTCAACTAATAAACTGAAAAGATGTTCATTTAAATCGGTGATAAATATACGACCTTAATAAATAAATATGTTCTGTGCATTCCCATGAACATGGCACCATGAGTTCAAGGAATTTTCCAGCATATGCATATGCTAATAGACTAATCTCTGTTTTCAGCATCTGTAGTTTATGGGCAATCCCTATGGACAAATGTGTTGATATTCCTTTAATAGAAAAAGAATGCAAACCCAAGTTACTGGAAAGTGAATGGAAATCACAAGTACAACTCACAATATACGTTTTAAGACGTTTTTAGGACTTAAGACATCTATAGCAGAAAGTCTCACCAAAACTCTACACTGTATGGCCAAAAATATGTGGACACCTGACCATCACACCCATATGTGGGTCTTCCCCAAACTGTTGCCACAAATGTGGAAGGACACAATTTTCTACAGTGTATTTGTATGCTGTAGAATTAAGATTTCCCTTCACCTGAACTAAATGACCCAAACCTGTTCCAGCATTACAATGCCCCTGTGCACAAAGTGAGGTTTATAATGACATGGTTAGCCACAGTTGATATAGAAGAATTCAAGTGGCCCAAGCCCTGACCTCAACCCCACTGAACACCTTTGGGATGAATTGTATGGGAGGAAGCCACTACTCTTCAAAAAGAATACTGCTGCCCATCTAAAGTTTGCTCAAGACCATGTAGATAAAGCCAGAAGCCTACTGGAAGAATGTTCTGTGGACAGGTGAATCCAAAATATAACTTTTTGGTTTGAATGAAAAGCGAAAACCAAACACTGCATTCCGAGATAAGAACCTAATCCCAATCATGAGGCATGTGGGTGGCAGTATCATGGTTTGGGGCTGGTTTGCTGTCTAAGTCCAGGAGAGCTTGCCATTATTGACGGGCCTTGCATTTTGGATTGTTCCAGCAAATTCTAGATCAGAATGCCAAGTATCCGTCCATAAACTGAAGCTTAGCCATAAGTGGGTCATGCAGCAAGACAATGACCCTAAGCACACAGGTAACTCTACAAAGAAACTCTACTGGTTAAAGCAGAAGAAATTTAACATTTTGGAATGGCCATGTCAAAATCCAAACTTTAACCCAACAGAAATGTTGTGGAAGGGCCTAAAAAGAGCAGTTCATGCAAGGAAGCCCACCAACATCACTGAGTTGAAGCAGTCTTGTAAGGAGGAAAGGGCCAAAATTCCTCCAATCCATTGTGCAGGATTGATCACCTGTTATTTGCTCAAGGGAGTCACACCATATACTGAAAGCAAAAGTTCACATACTTTTTCTGACAAAGATATTTAATGTTGGATAATTTGCTCAATAAATAAATGTAAAAACTACAAGGGACAAACTAAACAGGACAAAGAATATGTTCACTAACACGAACAAGTGGTATTGCAATGCATTTACAGCATCCTTAGTAACTATCTGGTCACAGGTCAGGGTCACAGTGGTTTAAATTAAGCTGCTAGTTTGTTTATATTTTGGGAAACAGAACCAACTCAATTGATTTGAAATATCAGGGATACAAACAAAAATAACTGGCACCCTGTCCAGGGTGTACCCCGTCTCCTGCCCGATGCTCCCTGGGATAGGCTCCAGGTTCCCCGTGACCCTGAAAAGGAGTAAGCGGTAGAAGATGGATGGATGGATGGATGGACAAACAAAAATAAGAATGCATGAGTGGATTACAAAAAAAAAAAAAAAAAAAAAAAAAAAACAATACCACATACATCTCTATTTGAGACCAGTTATGAACTCGAGTTAACACTTCAGGTTAAAACCCAAATACAGATATAGATTTTTGGAGCACTAAACAGAAACAGATACAAATAGTGTTATCATGTTACAATATAGTTTGCAGACATGTTTATTGACTCCACTCTCTTAGCCTTAGACTTTCATTATAAATGGTTTTCAAGTATATATATAGCTATAATAGATAGAAATTAAGTTGGAAAACACTGGCTTATTCCTTCAAATAAATGAATACGATTTCCTTCCCTGAAGACAACAATGCATTACACAAATCTTTATAACATGTTATCTGTAATCAATTCCAGGAAGGTTCCATTCCCTCTTAGAGACTCATTTGCACAGGAAGCAACCCTGGAGAGAGGACAAGAGGTAGCGTATGGTGTGTCTACAATCATAATAAACCAACATTAGCTTTGAATGACAACAATGAAGTGCCCACAGACACATGAACATTGTGTGTGGAGGGAGAGAAACAAGGCTGTATGAGGAAAATGAAGTCTGATTTAGCCAAGACACAGGAGTTTGGATGTTCCCAGCAGAAAGCCAGACTGGGGGCTTTAGGGGCAAAGAGGCAAGACTGGGTGGAAAAAAGAGGGGCAGTGTATCCCTGAAGTGGACAGTCAGGGCTATCTGTTTTCCCATAGGTCCCTTCTGTAATACTGTCCCACTTCATGCCACAAGTAGACTGCCACCTACTGTCCACTCCTTAGATGGCAGGAACTCAGATGTCATTTACTTTTTCCTCTATCTTTTTTCGCCCTCCCTCTCTGTACTGCTTCAGAGTTGTTAGTGGAGGGTGCAGACATATTCAGGTCACTGATGGAAGGCGCAGAAAATGTGATTTCAGCACCCCTGCTGGCTGGACATGTAGTGGGTGAGAGAGCTGCAAAGAGGATCAGAGGCTGCTGGGGAAATGAGGAGAAGGGAACAGCACATGAAAAGCCCATAATGCATTATAATACAGGACTGGGTTGACATACAGATTTGAATTTCCATATAGAGAGAAGGCCCTTCATCTGATAGCATCTTGCTGTACACCAGCCAACCACTGGAGTCATTATACCCACACCAGGCAGATCACCCTGGTAGGTGCCTGATATTACTCTGAAGGGTCTAAGCCATACAAGGGGTCAGAGCACTAGCAAAATGAGACCAAACAATAGCAAGCCATTCCCTCTTCCATGACCAGGTAGTGTTGAGGTTGAGAGGTTAAACATGATGGCAGTATGGTGGCTCATCACTGCAATAATGAAGTCTGCTGGCCAAGCTGACTCACCTGAGGACAGGTCCCGTTAAACCTCCACAGATCCCATCTCTAGGGTCAGTCCTTTCCACCTAATCTAACTCACTGCTGATGAAAGCACAATTTAAGGACAGGTGGGGAAATGGGGGGTGGGGGGATGGTAGGGGAGGGGTGCATTGCCAGAGTGGATAAGACTCAATTTGAAAAGCCTGTAGTGGGAAATGACTATTTTTGGCATACAGCAAGGGCACTTTACTGTGCTGTTTGCTGGGGGGATGCAATTTTACAGCCCTTTCTGCAGCGGGATTTACTGGATGTGCAGTTAATAGTTTATATAGTTGACTGCAAGCAGCAGGGATTAAAGATGGAGTGTTGTTTGGAGCAGGATCTTGGGGAATATATTTATCCACAGCCGTGCTTGGGTCACTTGTTGTAATGCCTGGCCTACTGACCTTGGGTTGGGCCAATATTGAGGCTCCACAGCCTAATGGCCACCAAAAAGGGTTTGGATGTCTCTGCCTCCAATTCCATATGTGTATTTTCAGTGGAATAAGTGCCATACTCATGTTATTCCCTAAATATTTATTTTTTTCTTCTTGAGCTCTCGTTTGAGCTAGCTATTTACATCACTTTTCACTCTTTGCATCACATTTGTGTTGCTCCCCTAACATCTAGAGACACCGTGGCTTTGATCCTATTGGCTCCTGAGTGTTGTTTGTGATACACAAACACAGTACCACAGAGCAATACCAAACAGTTCTACAGTGATACCTCTGTGTCATTTACTCTGGCACTGGCGGGCAGCCTCACGGCTAGGCTGAAAATTAAACAGAGCCTCCCTCCCCACCTGTGGCCTGCCTGTGTGTGAGGTTTAGTGTGGTGATTCTGTGGGCCCATGTTTGTGAACAGGCCCCTAACACCAAATTGCCATGCCTTGAACACAGCCCCCACCAGCTGGACCAAACACTGGCCAGCTCTGACAGATTTACACACCTGCCTGTGGGGCCCATGACTGCCCCAGTGGCCCAGGGCTCAAAAGAATTCTGCCACTAACAGGCAGAGGATGGGGACTTCTATGTTGCCTATGAAAATCTTCCCAGTCTCTCATCAGCAGGCCTGCACAATGCTTGCTTATAGTGAGAACCTGTTATGTGTAAACACTGTAGTGTGTGTGTGTGTGTGTGTGTGTTTGGGGGGGGGGGGGGGGGGGGGGTCACCAGATAGACAGATACACTTCACACTACAGTCCTATATAGTTCATTGGAGAGAAGGTCCATGAAAAACACCTGCAGATGCTTATCCTGGAGGGTAACTGAGATGCTTATTCAAAGGTAGCTAATACCACCTGAGGATGTAAGGTCTGGTTTCCAAAAAGCATTGTAGCTTGAAATGAAAAAGCAAGCATTCCAGTACATGTCTCTTCTTAGCATCAAAGATCTTTTTTAACAATAAAGTGGCTGATTGTGAATTGTGAAGTTTTAACAATATACATTTTCAGTGCAGCATACAAAAATCCAGATGTAGATTTAGATTGCCAATAAGCAAACCAGAGGCAACAATGACCGTGAAAAACTCCCTGAGATGAGGAAGAAACCCGAAAGGAACCAGACTCAAAAGACAACCTCTTCATCCTCTTCTGCGTGATACCAGATAGTGGGATTATAAATCATTACAGTAAACAGGTGTAGAACTATGAAGATAACCCATACTGTGTACAGTATAAACAGATTGTGAATAAGAGTCCTGGGATGAGCACAGGACTGGTTTTATGATTACAGCAGCAGTAAAAATCTATAGTATCAAGGAGAAAGTATCCAGTGAAGCATAAGTGAGGCATGGGCATAAGTAGTTTTTGGTACTTACAAATCTTTAGGTTAGTTCAAAGACCCAAAGTTTTAGTCCTAGGACTTACCCTAATTGGCCACTTTATTACAGACACCTTGTGGCTACACTCATTGGCTATTTTATCAGGTCATTTTATAAGTTTGCTCACTGTGGCACATCTGTTTTTGTGCACAAGTGTCAGCCCCTCCTTTCCCCCTCCTCCTCTACCTCTGAACAAATATTTGTGATTAGGTACACCAACAAGGTCATGCAGCTAATAAATTGGCCACAATGTGCAGGGGTCTAACAGCACATCTCTGTCCAGGCCACATATTTCACATGAAATCTATTTCTTATGAGTACAAGAGTCTTAAAGTGCTGCACAGGGTTGACTGAAGCACTGTGCATTTGAAGCATGATGCAAAGTATTGATCAAAGAACAATAAAATGCAATGTTTGATGAGAAATTGGTCAATAATCATGGTGAGTCCGTTGAAGGTGACCCATATTTTATCTTTTTCGTTTACAGATGGCCTATTGAAAAAGAAATATGGCTAAGAGAGCATGTGGGGCATGTGAAGGGCACAGGTTCCTTAAAGGGCCAGTGGAGCGAGGATGAGCCAAACTGACCAGGAGGAGGAGGAGGAGTGTGATGGGGAAGGCTGAACAGCTAAACCACTCACAGCCAAAATAGAGTCATAAGCAAGCATCAGGTCAGAAACAAGAAATCTATAGGCTTAATGGACAGCGGTAGCAAAATGGAAAAATGTTTTATAGAAGATGTTTTAACGTCTGCAACAGGTGTTTAAAATCATGTTGACGGCTAATACTGAGAGACAGCCACAGACAGAAGCAAAAAGACTTCCAAACAGATGTTTTCTAAAAAGAACAGATTTGGGTTTTGGAAAGACGTAATTTAGCGATTTAGAGTGGTTAAAACTACTCCAATCCATGCAATTATAACCAAGCCGACCTTTTAAAGGAGAAAACAAGGCATGAAAAGGAGGGTAAAAAATTGACCCACTTAAATACTGTCAACGAAAACTAGTTTTGGTGCCTTTTCGGTGTCATGTTTTGTTCTGCTTCCCCTGAAACTGTGTCTCACTTTTGTTAAGAGTAAAAGAAAACGTTAGGGAGAAATGATTGTTGTGTGATGTTTACGGTGGCCGAATGGGGAACAAATTATGCTGTCAGGGACACATCCAGCCTGAACTAGAAGCAGACAATTTAAAATTTTCACTGTTCAACACCTTTAATGACTCATAATGCAAGAGGTGTGGCCGTTCCTATTAAATGTGTGGCTGAATCAATAAGAGGGATAATTGGAGTTGTTAGAGCATATTATAACACGGCTATTATGTGGCAGTACAATGTTGTTCTGTAAACTGTTATTACAGAGGAAGAAGCTCTTTGCATAGGGAGGCAGTAGGGGGAGTGCTTCTGAAAGGGGGTTATATGACTATCTGCTGTAATCATCCCTCCCTTTATTGACAGGGACCACTCTCGTCTCTCTCGCTTTTGTGTACTCTGCAATTTCCTGCACTGCACAGCTCCAGTTTTTAAACACAGATTGTGCATTTCTGTTGCCATGATTGTTTACAGATATGAAGTTGGAAGATGTACTTGTTAACCTCCCTTTCAATTATTTTATTTATTTATTTATTTATTTATTTATTTATTTTCACTCAACTTTGTCATTCAGGGTATTGATTGACATGCTGTAGAAACTTGAGTGAATTCTGGATGTAAGAACGCACACTGAAATGATCATCTTCTATAGGTGAATTACACTCCATGACAGAAAAAAATAAAATTCTAGTTCAGTGCACCAAACTGGCCTTAATGTACAGCAGCATGGCACGTCAAATAGATAAATGCATGCTGCTGACTTTGATGGTGACAAGTAAAGTGAGGAGGCTGTAGTGATACACATGTGGCATCTCATAAAGAAGAGACCAGGTGACACGCCCCAAAATGGATTCTGATAGATACTGCTGAGCACAGGCTACAGAGAGGGGGGGAAAAAGAGGGGAAGGGGGCATAATGGTTAAAAATTTATGTATCTATTCATTTATCAGTGTACACTGTACATGTGTTCAAATCCAAAAGCCACATCTGTCTAGGAAGAGAAAGATCATGCAGCTATCATTTCACATAAAGGCTATAACATCAGTCTATACCTAGTTTCATTAAGAAGCATGACTTACCAAATTATATTTCTGCACGGATTTTAAAATGCTTGCATAATTGTACTTCATTATTATACTCGGTATTATTTTGGCCTACTTATACTCTTGAGTATTATTAAAATTGAATATTTGTACTCGTACTTAATTATATTTCCAAGAACAAAATGCAATATAAAGATATAAGTGCTATATACTTTAATAACTATCAAGAATCATGTCAATTCATCACTGCTTTGACCTTCTCATGCTACAGAATGTAGCCAGTGATAGCGATATCTGTGTAAATTTGAATAAGCCACGGAACTGCAGTGTCGACCTTGAGGATGAGCATCCCAGGCCCTGCCTCGGTAAAATGTTTCAGTATGCTGAAGTCAGCAAAGACTCGTATAAAATGAGGTTTCTCCATCTAGTTTGAAAAAGCATGTTGAGGTAAGTGTGGCTTAATGTACTAACATTAAGTGACTATATTTACTTAAGTTAGCCTGTTTTCTTTGCTAATGTCAGACTCACATTGATTCCACTAGCTAACATAAATTTGCTGGCAGCAAGTCAAATGCTAATTAACGGTAAATGTTTAACATTATATTTTACTTACTGATTAATTCATTATAAATTTACATAGCATTAGTCATGCATATGACCAGGATACCTACAGAGAGTGCTTGATAATGTCAGGCAAAATGGCGTAGCTGCTTTAAAACAATAAACAGTTTTCATTTGAAACAGATTGATTTCGTACTGTATGAAAACATGACATTTAGCTTAATTTTATTTACCGTTTTACACGTGGCAACTTCTTTTACTTTCACTTAAGTGTAATTTGTCAGTACTATTTCCACTCCTGCGTTTCACATTTTGACAGGAAAAAAAAAAAAAAAAAAGCATGGCAACAACGCGATTAGCCAATATGGAAAACTCTCCAGTGGAGCATTTCATTGACTTAGGGTCAATCAGAAGAGGTACGAAGTTATGACAATTACAACAATTACACAAATCCAGTCCAGTGTTCCGAGTTTTAAATCACTGGTCAGATTCCTATTTTTTTAATCCCACTTCACACAGCAGACACCATGTGAGTGTGAATGAACAGGTTTGAGTGTGCTCAACATGAGTATTAGACTATATTAATCAGAATGCAGGCCAGAGGTCTTGTGGAGATTTTTCAATTGTGAGAACCATAGCACTAACGTTTTTCAAACAATACAGCAAAGCAGACTACTACTCCCTATACATGGAGGCTTAGAGTTTTTAATTCAGGTCAGATTTAAATTGTTTTGTGATTACAAAAAAAGGTTTCTTGGGGCTTTAAACATACAAGAGGATGAAAGCAGCCTATGACAGCATTATTCATTGCATTGCACACTGGGCTTTATTTTGATAAGATAGCGTGGATTGAGAAACTGCGACTAGGAGAGAATGACACCCCGCTATAATTGTGACTAATTGTGTTGTGCGACTCTGTCACTCTACATTTAGAAATGCTTTGATATGATTTTAAAAAAAAAAAAAAAGCCCATCAGGCTTTATTAGACATAAAACAAAGTAAGAACAATTACTCTGTTATCAAACTTCACCCCATAAAGCCTACAGTGATTCTGCCCAGGAGTACAATGATCATAGGGCAGTTAGCATAGTTATTATCAGTAATCTAGTAATCTTATAAGTACACAAGCACACTTAATTAGTGTGTTTCAATCATGATTAAATAGGCAGCTAGATAAGGACTGACCCAATTGCAAATGCAGTACCTTTAGTTTGGCCAAAGTTGAATGTATCATTGGATTTATTCTTCTTGGTATAGTCAATCCCATAATTCTGTTCACCTCAGCACAGCAAACATAAAAGTTTCGCTATGTTATTGCTATGACAGCTATGTTATTTACTTTTTAGTTTAAGAGATATAAGAGTGTTTGTAGATTGCCATAGGTCTTTTCAGTGTCATAACACAACCTGACAAACTTACAACTAGCTATAACAAGCACTTAAATAATAGTTAGCAAACTGTAGTTTGGTTGTGTTTTCGTGTACTAAACGTGACAATGTTGACTGACTCTGAAGGGGCGTCCCAATTTGCAATGCCTGCTAGTCCCTTTTTTTTTTTAAAAAAATTATGCCTGTTGAAGCTGCTGCTTTCAGAACGGAACACACTCGTGATTTTCTTTCACAGCAAGATTGTCGGGACAACTTTCATTACGCACACCATGAGAAAAATGCTTTTACTTTCATTAATATTTCATCATATCTATGATTACCAAGCTTTAATTTGCATAACGATACTACCATGATTCTACTGTGCGAGTTCATGTTAGCATATGTTAAGTAAGGAATAAAACACAGTGAAAGACACGGCTTGCTGTTATAGGAAAATAAGCAACAATGGAAAGATGCTGTTACCATGCAGAAGTTGATTTTCTATTAACAGCACATCCAGCGTCTTATTTCGTGTTTTATTTAGTGTCAAGTGTTTTATTCCTCTTATTCGACAGCAATTTATCAGCAATTATCATTTTTTAAAACGTATTAATGAATGTCGCACCCTTGTTACCATTTATAGTTATAACATATAACGTATTAGAATGCACACAACAAATCAGTGATTTGAATTACAGCTAGTACTCCTGTCTGAGCTGCTTTTATAGAAATTATTCAATATCTTCTTACCAACTGGATTTAAGAATTCAACAGTGCTATGGTATGAATCATAATAATATCGTGATTTTACTGTTGTGCTTTATGATAACTTGTTTATTACATATTTGCATTTTATACTGCCATGGTTTTACTATGGAATGGTAACAATGGTTGTTATACCATGACATTACAATAGTTTTATTATGGTATCTGTTATGGGACTCTCATGATAGTATCATGGGTGGCTATACAGGTGAAAGCCATGGACTGATATTAGGTTGATAGATCATATGGAAGAAATAGTTGTTGTTTTTTTCTTTTTTAATGTTTTCCCACTTTTATTCCACCAAAACGTATGGTTTATTTTTATTACGGTTTGTAGGCATAAAATACACATTTAAGCCAGTTACAATCTTCAGTCTGCAGTTGGAAGACTGATGGAATAAACGAAGGGAATTTGCAATTATTCTGTAAAAGACAAGGAATGGAAAGAGTCAGTCACTGTGAGAGAGTGATTAGGGGCAATCGAATGAGTGAAAAAGGAGAAGAAGAAGGAGCGGAAAGTAAGGGTCAGGAAAAAAACGCTAGATAGATGCCACGTTAGTATAGAGAGATGAGAAGAGGGAAGAGGGTCAGATGAAGTAACAGAAATAGAGGTAGAGATAAGAAAGGTGGAGGTGAAGATTATGTGAGAGAGTGAGAGAACGAGAGGGATAGAGTGAAGGAGAATAGGAAAGAGAGAGAGAGAGAGAGAGAGAGAGAGGTTAATAGCAGGCAGAGGGCTCAGGGCTGATAGAAATGCAGAGCGTGTCTGGAGCCTGGCGTTCAGTGATGGGCTGGAGCTCAGATCTGGCGCACACTATAAAAGAGCTCATTGAAAATAATTCAGAGTGACGGCTGTGCAGGCCCAGAAACAGGAGGCAGAGAGAGAGAGAGAGAGAGAGAGAGAGAGAGAGAGAATGGACTAGAGAGTTCAGGCTGAGTAGAGAGAGATGGAAGTATGGGAGCAGAGGAGGGGAGGGTTGGTTTGTAGAGAAGAGAAGATAAGCTGAGCAGGAGGGGAGGTACAGTGTGGACATGGTTTATAATGCACAGCTGAGAGGACACATGACAGTGATAAGGAATAAGTGAGTAATGTGAGGGGAAAGTAAACAAAAACACAGAAAAGTAGAAAAAAAAACTGCTCTGAAGGAGTGTTCAGTGGTGACTGTACAATCTACTGCATAACTGAACTATAAGAAGAGGCAAATTCGATGCAATCCTAAAGTCAAAATAATACCTTAGCCACTGAAAATATCTTGAATATATGCAAATGTATCTAATATGTCTCATTATGAGATTATTCTAGAACAAATATGACTATGAAACCAATTTCTTGGCCTTTTTATACAGATTAATTTCGAAATATCTTATATTAGTGATGCTTGTAAAGTCAGTGTGAGTTTCACAGTTGTGTTGTGTTTCGCTGCTGTGTGTCTCTGTAGTGCTGAATTCAGCTGTCGATATGTTGCTTGGAACGGTCTTTCTTGGCCTTAGCTTGTTTGGTACATGTGTGCAATGAATTTTTTAGACATACTCCGTAATGGTTTTGCACGTAGTCCTAATACAGTGCATTTATGATGGAAATAATGATATTTAGCATGACATGTTGCATTGGCATGTGACTTGCATTCAGATTTGAGCATCAACAAGGGCTAGGATGGCATTTGTAGGCCCATGTCTATCTCTAGTGTCAGGTTTTTTGGTTGGGTCTTACATTTTTCTGTAGTACATGTGGTGAGCCTGTACTTTAGCCATAAGTTCTTGTAAATCGATGGTCTTTATAGCCATAGTAAATTTCACTTTTTACGTGTAAAGTGGGAGGACGGGGGCACCTCAAGTGTGTTCACCCTAGGGCACCACACCGTGCTAACCTGGGTCTGAGTGAAACAGACTCAGCATTTTTGCTCGATAGTAGCTGTGCTTGGTGGGTTTGAGGGTTTAAATATTATTTTTATCTCACCTATGCTTGTATGGTGATGTAGCCAACATTCAGAAGTTTAGAGGCATGGAAATGCTGTTTAATTTTGCCTGATTTGTTTGTATCCAGTGATTGATTTTGACAAATCATGCACAATACACCGAGAAACATAAACAAACTAGATTTTACAAATGTACATTTTGACCTTTTTCAGGTTGACTTTAAATATGTCTGAGATCCTTAAATCTCACCTTGATATTATATTTTCCACACGCAATCTGCTGGATGGAAGAAATTCAAACCCTAACCCTAACCATTTTTTCTCCAACCCCCTCTGTCATTACAATGAGCAAATCTTTTTTTCTTTTTTTTTTGGCATTTCTGCACTTTCTGCATTTCTCAGAGCAGCAGTGCAGTCTCCATGTCAATGCTGTTTTCCAGAGCATTCAGCCATTAACACACAGATCTAAGACAGCCATCCATGAGAGGGAGTGGCTCCCTGCTTCGCCCAGCCCCACTATATTAATGTCAACTTGTGGACCTCTATTAAACTGTGCAAAGCTCATTCCAGCCACAGAGATGTCGTTTACACTAGCGCCGGTGCTTAAGCACACAGCAGAGCCACTGAGAGGCATTCGAGGGGTAATGGAGCTTGCACGGGTGCCAGAGAAGAGCTAGGGGTTTCCGGCAGGGCAGCATCCAGCTGAGATCCCCATGCCAAGCTTAAAACCACAAATGCACACTTTTTTTTTGTACCCAAACCATTTGTTGAGGAGTTTTGGTGTTGCAATAGCATATATGCATAATTTGTCCACAGCCTAGCACATGAGACTCATATCTATGCTTTGTAGTGCTTCTGCAAAGGTCGACTTTGAAGACATGGAGCCTTTTACATCGCCTTCAGAAGGTCCAAAGTAGTCTGAATGCACCGAGGGTTCAGAGCACCGTGATGAGATATCGAACCACCCTGTGCAGTCCATCACACTATGATTTATAGGTGATCCACTCTATAAGCACTGAAACGGTGGGCTCCTATTTCACAGAGGGACAGTGGAGCAAAAATTCATCCAAACATTTCATAAGTTTTAGCCCAACTTTGAGTTTAAATAGTGGAATTGAATTAACCAACACAGCCAATAAAATCAGTAAGCCATATTGCGAGAGTCTGTGAACAACATAGCCTTGTTTGTGTTATTTTTCTGTTATCTCCAACTTGTCCAATATCAAATCTAATAAAAAAATGTCTGATTCTCAATCGCTGATCAATTTAGCCTGCCTCTGGACAGCGTGGTAAACATCTAGAAAGTCATTTTCTGGCATATTAATGTTTACATCCAATCAGCAGAATGCGGGGCGGTCTAATTAAGTCAATCAGATGCTGGAATGTGCAGAAAATGAGAACTTCACCTGGAGACCACAGACAATTGATCACTGCAGACCCTCTTCACTCAATTGTTTCTTGACAGCACTTCAGAGCCTGTGAATTAGCACAGCTACATATGGTGATTAAAAAGACATTTCTCCCATCAAAAAGAGCAGCTACCTAATTGTGGGCAAATGGAAGAGTTCTACACTAATGGTTACATTGCATGCTGCATCACTGCACCATTTTAACCAATTTGTAAAAACAGGGAGGTATCAGTACCATAAAAGAGTAATAAGAGATTTGTTTCACAGTTATAAACGGTAGTAAAATGGTTTGTTGTAATATCAGTCTAACCATTTTTTTTTTAAATCCTTATTTATTTTATTTGCATGGTTTGTGCTTTCTTTGTGCATGCAATTATTTTCCCCCACCTTTTCTTCTGTGTTTGGTTTTCACAATGCCTATTCTATAGAAGAAGATGGAGCCTGGCTGAGACATTCTGTGACTCCAAGGCACAGAAAAGTCCAAACACAATGTGCACGCGCACACACACACACACACACACACACACACGCACACAAAAGCCAGCCTGGCTGTTATCTGCCTCGGTCTCTGTACACCACCTTCCTCATTCTCTCCCTTTCTCACTCTTTTGCCAAACTAGCCTTGCTCCTTGCTTCCATCGGCCTATGAAAAATCAGCAAATAAAAAGTTACATTAACCCCAGGCCGACCTTTCCCACGTAATACACTGCAGCATGATGGGGTGGTGGGGGAGCTTCATCGAAAAGCTGTCACTCTCCAACATCCCAAGCACTGCCTGGGGAACATTTACCGGATAATTAATATATTAAATGCATGAAAAATAGTTACACAGGGGCCTCTCGTCAGCTCTTCCCCAGCACGAGGGGAAGAGGGATACAGCCTGTGAACCATCAATATACAAGCATCCCCTTTCAATGGGCCATCATAAAAACTGCTCATAATTTTATGGCTTCATTCACAGCCCTCGCTGTAAAGGAAGGCCATATTTCCTCGTAATTCACTGGCTCTCTCTTGGCTTTTATGATTTGGCGGTTTTAAGCTGCCGCCCGCTGCAATTATAAGGTGGTCCTCACTTTTGTGTGAAGGACATGCAGGGGTCAGTGGCCAGCACCATGACTAAACAGGACAGGAGGGCCAAAACTAGGCTTAAAAAAACCCTGTAAAAAGACCCAAGCCACGTTTTGTAGAATTACATATAGCCCTCCATATTTCTGTAAAATAATGGAAGAGGGAAAAAATGCACTCCTGCTCTGACCATGCAGAGTATTGTACTCTATAACAGATAGTAGCTGCCAATACATCTAAAAACAAAATATATACATCCTAGAGAGAAACAAAAGCAGGATGGAGAAACTACTAAACATCAGGAGCCGGTGAGTATTAGTGCATGGATAGTTCTTATTTGTATTTGTATATGAAGCATGAAGTCTGGTGTACCTGTTCTTACTCGCCAGCCATGCCGGAATTAGATTTCCTTTGTTCGAGGCAAAACGTCCGATCTGATTTCTGAAATGAAAATAAGCATTGCTTATTATGTTGTTGTTGTTGTTTTTAATGAAAACAAAAATCAAGTTTACTAGCAGCGTTCCTCCTGTAGTCTATAATTAAACTGCTCTCAGCTATTTTCATGGAACATTACCTTGAGTCATGTGATTATTATTATCGTCACCCAGACACAGACGAACAAACACACGGACATACGTGCAGACAGACATGCACTCATGAACATAATAAAAAGACAAAAGGTGTGTGCAAACTCTCTGTCTTCCTCAAGCAGAGCAAACATGCTCACGTAAGACAAATGGGTTTGCATTGAAATGAGAAATGGGACTGCACTGCACGGAGCAGCTGCTATAAGCACTGAAAAAAAAACAGGGAAAAAAAAAAACAGTGAACGTTGGAGTCTTACAGAAATATTTATTATGAGTGAATATCAACACTATGGTTAGCACACTGCACAAAAAAAAGGAAGGGTGGGGAAACAACATCTCTTTAGGAATGCATAAAAACATACACTTATTCTCTTTAAGGATGGCAAAAATAAATATATAAATAAATAAATAAACAGAGCCCCTCACAATACCCTTTCACTCATACAAAATCTTGTCTGCGCCTATCCATTATCAAGAAATATCCCCCTGAGACTTTGCCGTTATTAATAGTGTTATTCATTAAATATTACTCTTGTCAAAGGGGAAGCATAATACTGGCCTGGAGACAGGAGCCCAGATCCAGGAGTAAGCCGAATTAATTTTCTGGAGCAAACGCCCCGTTTCCGCAAATGACATTCTGTACCGTTAGCATTTTAAATGTGACACAAATGGCACTCAACACAATTTAAAATCCAAACAGTGGCTCTGAGTGGCCCTGGCATATGGTCTAGCTATGCCTCTGAGTGGAACACTCACCAAAGCAAAGGTCAGCGTGGTGCCAGCACACGCTCTTTCCCAAGGCTGGCTCTCTCTCAACATGCTCCATGAGAATGACTTATGCGCAATAACATTCAAACACATTCCACCAGCACACTGGCAAAGTGCAAAATGAATGCTGCAAAATGGAAAAGACTCAGTGTCCTGAATGACCAGAGAAACAGAAGAGGGCCAGAGTGCACTCGGTGCTTTTTCAAGCCTGTTGTTACAGAATGCTGTAGTATACGTACAGCTGTTAATGATCAGATCTGATTACAGTACATTATGACCTTTTCTGAGATTAGATCCATTCAGATTCATCCTGGAAGATGAAGATTTTAAAGGCATCAGTTTATGGGAATCTGTTTCTGTTCTTTAAAGTGTCATTTTAGTACATTTTTAAGCAATTTTTTTTTCTTTTTTTTTCTGTGGTTTGCAGTTATTTGTTACAAATCTCAATGTTTGTGTCTTTTGTGAGAAATGCCACAGGTTTGGAATAATGTTATAGTGCTAGAGTATATCCTTTGCGTATAAAATAAAACCCAAAAAAGTTTTTTCAGATATGTTAAAATCTTACTGCACTGAGCTTAAATTATCAGTGTGAGCCTTAATAAATAATGGAGGTCTTTCTCCACATGAAATCTGAGAGAAAATCCTAGCATAAGACTAATCCATATATTACTTTATGTACAGTTTGTGCACTAATAGCTATTATCTCAGCTTCCTAAATTAAACCTATTTTATGCATATGTTTATCGTCATTATAATATCAAAGTTCTATCTATACATCTATGTATGTATGTAAATATGTATGTATATGTATGTGTATATACATATATACACATATATATACCAATATTGGCACCCTTGATAAATATGAGCAAAGAAAGCTGTGAAAAATTGTCTTTATTGTTTAACCTTTTGATCTTTTTCCCAAACTACTCTGCTCTCATGGATATCAAACAAAACACAGGTTTAAAAAAAAATAAAATGCTCATATTTACCAAGGTTGCCAATATTAGTGGAGGGCACTGTAGATAGATAGGTACATACATACATACGTACATACATACATACATATGAATTATCTATCTATCTATCTCTTAAGTTTTAAGCAAAACGTCCACACAAAATGACACCAAATCACCCACCAACTTACACCTGCACTGCTTTACCAGTTTATATAAAATAAGTAAATTGTTACATCTATTTAGGACCAGATAATTCTATTGGGAACGTCTATTGTCTGATATTATTTTAGAATTATAATATCTATTATACCACTGCTCTGTGAAATTCTTGAATCTTATTTATCAGAAGGTGCTGATTAATTCAATATAACAGCAGTTCTGAGAGTAGTTCCAGTTGCAATGCAAGTCACAGGTTTATATTAATGTGCTCATTTTAACACATTATCGTTTCTATAGTAATAAGTCTTTCACAGGGCAGATGTGCCACACAATCAAAGCATTCGTAACAGTCAAGGATGAAGCTGTTCCTTTAAGTTTTCCACAATGTAAAAGTCTTCAGGACAGAGGGCTTTGCGGTTTCTTGTTAAAATGAGAAGTATTTTTTTTCTTTCTTACTAACTTCAAGATAAAGTAAGGGAATGTAATTCTAGAATAAAATAATAAAACACTTTGTGATGTGCTGTTATAGGAAAATAATCACTTCCAGGTTGGAACCAGTAACTCGTCTTTGATTTTTCTATAACAACTTAAAGCTTTCTACAGTAAGACAAAGCACATGTTCATCATGATTACAAATGATACTCCTGTATATTTCATCCATCCATCCATTTTCCATACCACTTATTCTACACAGGGTCGTGGGGAGCCTGGAGCCTATCCCACAAGGTGGGGAACACCCTGGATGGATCGCGCACACACTCACACACCCAATTTGGACAATTTGGAAATGCCAATCAGCCTACAACACATGTCGTTGGACTGGGGGAGGAAACCAGAGTACCCAGAAGATATGCAAACTCCACATACACAGGGCGGAGGTGGGAATCAAACCCCCAACCCTGGAAGTGTGTATTTAGGTATTTTACTAATTGCTATAGGCTCCAGACTCCCCGCGACCCTGTGTAGGATAAGTGGCATGGAAAATGGATGGATGGATGGATGGATGGACTATAGAATGCTGTAAACAACCATAATAACATCACTATCTATCACTATCGATTGGTAGTTTAGAAAATCTAATTTTCAGAATGTTTAAGGTTTGGTTTGTGTGTGAACTCTACAGCATGCTGCCTGACTTCCATTGCAGTTGCACATAGCTATAAAAGTCATTACAGAAGCTTCAAAATGTGTGTCAGCAACAAACAATAGCCTGCCACATATGATAAAAAACAAACCGTAATTTGTCTCAAAAATGCCAAACCTATTATTTAATTAATTGTGCAAACATTCCATCATTCATTAAGATCTAGTGCCCAGACTCTGCTCTGAAGAAAGGCAATCAGAAACTGTAGCCAAACATTCTTGGCTAGCAGCACATAATAGCCTTATAATTAAAACGGGCCTTTAATCAAGTCTAAAGCAGAATATTTATTTGTTTTCTATTTAGTCCTTAAATGGCATAGCTAATGTATTCAAGTCTAATGTCATAGAGGCAGAGGTTGATTTGTTTTTCCATCCTCCTATATTCACAAGTGACAGGGGGGGAAAAACATGTTAGACTTGTAGCCAAACTGACGAGCAAGCATGGAGCACATACAATGCGGAGTGTAGGTGATCCTGGAGAGCCAGCAATAAGCAGGCCTAATCCTGTTGACTAAGAATGGGCACAGGGAGCCATGCCAGGATGCGAAGAGAGCTCGGTTTGTTGAATGCGCTTGGGAAATCCTCGCTGTGGCACGGTGGCCCTCAATAAGCATCCTCTGCTGCCAATGGGCACCAATGCTAGGCTGGCACCTAACAATCAACAACCCGTCTCCTCCCTCCCACCTCTCCCTGGGCATGTCCAGGCCAATTTTCCCACTCCAACTTGGAAATGTGGGGTTTTCATAAATTATTACATTAGAATAGAGTTGCAAATTGACTGCAGGATCTGTTTTGGTCAAGTTTTTTTTTTTTTTTCCTTCTTGCTTTTGCCATGCAACCTTTCAGTAATGAACAGCCACCAAATTTGAACAGTCACACAAATATAACATTATAACATATAATACATATAACCCACACACATATAACCTTGTAAATAAACTCAAAGCTAGTTATCAGTAATTCTACTCATTCTGACTGGGTTTTAACTGCTAGAAGGCAATCAAAGTTCAGTAGTGAGTGAACAGGCCACACAAGCTGTTGAACCTCCATTACAGAGAAATGCCACAATATTATTAAAGACGTGACATTTCTGCTTTGAGAGACAGCCTCCTATTGTTCGTCAGAGTGTATATGTCAGTCTAATACCCTTAACTCTCGACTCGACTAGCAGCTCAGTGTCATATGCAGGCCCATTCAATACACTGCAGAGCTGTACTGACTTAATGCCAAGCTTCTATTAGCCCTGTAAAGATTTTCTTAAGTCATTACAAGAGTGTCACCAGTTAATGAGATGACAGAGATTATAGTGATCTAGAGAAGCACAAAAGACATTATTATGAACCCTCCCTCCCTCTTTTTACTCAAAGTTTCCTTTTTTCATGGTTTTCTCCTCAGAAATGATTGAATATTAGCCGATTAATCAGCTCTGCCGCAGGTTAGGAGAGCTAAATGACAGAACAGCTTCCTCTGTGCCCACCAGGCCATGGCTCGGCCATTAGGACAGAGGGATATGGGCAGGGGAATGAAGGTCCTCGGGGGCTTGTAAGTGGAGCCGCCTGTTCCCCAGCAGCCCTATAAAATCATTACTCCCTCTCTCTGCTTGGCCTTTATGAGCTGTGTCCTGATGGCCTAACAGACAGACCAGCACTTTCGCTCTACTGACTGTAGATCAGACATTCTGGAACGGGCCAAGAACACATGAGCACCCGAACTGAACCGAACACCAGGTGACTGGTCCGGCCTTAGTTTACACCAGGATCAGGATACTCCTCAGGAGGAAGAGGAAATTTACACTGAGTTTCCCCTTCAATATTCCATCTCACAGCTTTCATGCCCTGAGCCAGTATGTCATGGCACTGGTTCTAAGCAGCTCTCGTTGACTGGATATGGTGGACTATAGCACGGCACCTAAACTACCAATCAGCAATATTCAGCAGGGTTTTCCTTTTTTTTTTTTTCTTCTTAATGGCTTTGCCTGGCCAACTACAACTTACAATTAAAGGCTCATAGAGGGAGTGGTTAGCAGCAACTTTGGCCCCATACCAGTCAGGAAATAGGGCCATATGGCCATGTCACACAAAAAAGGTCCATATTAAACGTGATGCGTTTAAGAAAACAGGACCTCATATGAGCCAGAGAGATAGGACCCTGTACAAGTGCCAGATAGAAAATAGGACCATTCATCAGTAAGAAAATAAAACTGGCTACTGCTCAGAATATAGTACCCAACAGTCAGATAAAATGACATACACCATACATCCAGCGTTCTGCTAGAGAATTGAACTGTAATGAGGTCCATGTAGCATGTGCACTAATTTACTGGTATGGACTGTTAGAAACTTTCCTGCCAGACATTTGAGTTGAGTCACACCGCCTGTGTTAAGTAAGTGAAGACAGAATGATCAGCACCTGTGTGCTTAGTGTGTGGAATCTGCTGCTTGTCAAACAAACATCAGCATCATCGTGCGTGTGTGTGTGTGTGTGTGTGTGAGAGAGAGAGAGAGAGAATGTGTATGAGTTTACACTCGCAAAGGAATATTAATTGTGTATGTGTATGTGTGTGTGTGTGTGTGTGTGTGTGTGTGTGTGTGTGTGTGTGTGTGTTGGGGACAGCCCGGGGCCCGGCAGATGTGAGCAGATGTCAGAGTAAGTGAGCAGGGAGTTGGGAGTGAGAGAAATGTGCCGGGCCAACGCTCTAATTTACGCATGAGTGGCGCTGCACCACAGATATTTACATTTAAATTGATGTTTCAGATACTTAATTAAAGACGTGGACTGGGCTCTTCTGGTCGCCGGCGGTTTCTTCCTCATCCTCCTCTTCCTCGCTGAAGCCAACAGACCACTCACTGGAACCTAGAGCACTTTCCCAAGCCCATGTGAATATTTTACTAGAGTCACTTTAATGACAATGGTCCCAGACCTCTTTATGGTAATTTGGGAGAACATTGCTGAAGACACAATGCCCCCTGGTGGATTCTAACTCCACCCCTAGTTAAGCAACACTGCTGTTACTAATGTCACACAAATGTCAGCTTTTTCTTTAAATTTTCTATTGTTCGCCTGTCTGCCCTGATGAAGACCCAGTGCTGCCCAGAGAAGAAAGGAGAGAGGGGAGGGTGGGGGGCTATTATATTAATACACTGGGCACATAGTCTGATGATGAGGCAGCTCCTGTGGGGCCAAAGCTATAATGCAGTGGCACTCCAGCCCTGATGAACTGTAGTCCCAGCATGTCTCTCTGGTCTCCTGCTTTGGCCCTCCGAGGGGCCCGTGGCCGCCCACAAGACATCCTCCTCAACCACTTACTCTCAAACAGCCTTTTAATAGAGTTTAAAAGAGGATTATTAACATTACCTGCTAATTATGTTAAGGACCTAATTAGAGAAAACGGGAAAAGGGCCTTTTTTGGTCTAATTAGGTTTTCTTTTTAAGTACACTGATAACCAAGGGAATGCCAAGATCTCTGTAGAAATGAGAGTGCAATGAGCCAGTGAGAGGCTCCTTCGGAAAAGAAGTTAACCCTCTCATCAGCAGAGCTGACTCTATTAACGGCGTCCTGGCAGAGTGCAATTACCACCCAAATCGTTTATTTAGGATGTGTTTATCTGGAGTGGGCTGCATCATTTAGCGCATTATAAACTCAATGCTGGTTTCATTAGCGATTACAGTCAGCGGGTGGTGATACCTGCTTGATACAGCCAACTGGAAAACTGATGCTATCAGAGTGCATAGAAATTATATGGATGGGACCTCATTTTTTTCCAGAGTTCTCGCTGTTTGCTCAACTCCCCACAAAACATGTTCAGGATTTTCAACACTTCAACATGCTGAAGCCTGTATTCACACATTGATTCCAAGTACTAGTCCGAGTACCTGGAATCAGACAGATATGCAAAATAATAATAATAATTATAACCCAGGGAGTAGTGTACAGGCAAAATCCAGAGGAACATTTCTGGATGTTGTCAATGATACTGTTCTAGCACCATGACAAAAAATATCATGAATCATGAATCAAGAGATATAGGTTTGCTCATAAACCGACAGCAATACAGTCATGTTGCACTGAAAGGGAGAAAAAAAATACATTTGTAAAACTTTTACATTTTTATACTTTTAAAATATTAAGTACAAATTGTAACATCAAATTAGCTGCTTCTGGTCAGATTGTAATTATTAAAAAAAAAAAAAAAAAAAAACATTAAAAAGTAGTGAATGATATAACAATATGCATCTCAGAAAAGTGTACTGTAATATAATCTCACAATAACATTACAACATTATTGTCACATTGCCCAGCCCTACTGTCCAAATGCATGAAGGACTTCATCTAGTTCAGCAGTAAAGGGAATTTTGCATGTGAAATATAGAGAATACAGTCCAATAACAATTTGGGTTCAAATCCACTATTCCTGATGATTCTGCTCCAAACACTGGATCTTATAGAACATACTATATAAAGGAAAATGCATTTGGAGGATACGCTTGGAGTCAAAAAACTAAGGCAGACTGCCCACATGGCAACAAAGCAAAGTGACAAAACCTCTCCATTTAAATAATTCTCAAAATATTCCCACCTCTAGAATCTCAGTAGAGTGAGAGCTGATGCTTTCCAAAATCAAAGTCCACTAATCACACTCCTGATAGCAGATCAGAAATGGACCCAATAATGACTCACACTTATAACTTCATCTGATGCACATATCATTGTTGCAACAAAGTCATCCAAACAGCATCACAGTTCAAGCCAAAATGTTTATATACTGTAGCTACACCTCTGAGCGAGACCCTGAGACTGAATGTTTACAGCTTGACCAAATTCAGTTCAAACTGAAAATGCTTTGCTTTGGTTTTATTTGAGCCTGTTTTGATTTGATCCCAAAGGGCTCCTTACTGCTTGATCACTTTTGACCCACAATACACTTGCCATTACCATAACGCACTTATGTGTCTAAACTCAACCATATTTGGCCCAAATTTCTCTGCTACCTGGGACCTTTTCCATCTTTAATGACACTGATATCCGAGCTCTAGATATTAGCCAATGATGAATATTGATTCTGTACAAACGTCCTCCAAGTAACCAGACCTGTTTTCTGCAAGCCAGAAGTTGTGTACTGCGTTCAAAAACTAGATCTGTATCATTTCATTCAACATACACACAATCATAATTTCAGTAGGTGGAAGTGGAAAATATATTCCTGTCCAGCATTACACACCACTACTGACCTTTATACAGACGCTCACTATCAGATTAGTACATACATACTAAAACCCCTAATTATTACTAAAACACTTTTTTTGATTTACAGGTATTATTAGTATTTTAAGCTACAGGTAAAATATCTCACTGTCTAAGAGGGGAAGACTACTATTACAGTACATATCAGTGAATACTTTGACATTTAGGAGAACTTGATCGGGGGGAAAAGGGGAACCTGTAGTTTTTTCAGTTGGAGGCACTGGACTTATCATGGGTTAATCATGGTCTTGGAGTCATGTTATGATTTACTTTGAAATTCTGGTTCATAGCATGTTCTCCCCGTGCTGTGAGGGTTTCCTCCGGGTATGCCGGTTTCCTCCCCCAGTCCAAAGACATGCATGGTAGGCTGATTGGCATGTCTAAAGTGTCCATAGTGTATGAATGGGTGTGTGAATGTGTATGTGATTGTGCCCTGCGATGGATTGGCACCCTGTCCAGGGTGTACCCTGCCTTGTGCCTGATGCTCCCTGGGATAGGCTCCAGGTTCCCCAGCAACCCTGAAAAGGAGTAAGCGGTAGAGGATGGATGGATGGAAGGATGGATGGATTCTGGTTCATAAAAAGACAAATAAGCATAGAAATCTGAGTTATTATATAAATATTTCTATATATTTTTTTGTTCTTTGAATATATTCCTCTATTCCATATGCCACAAAGAAACTACGACAATTTTGTTAATATGAAATAAAAATCTATTTTAACAACAGTTTAAAAAAATAACTACAGGTAACATTGATGCATAAAGCATGTCAGCAAAAAAAAGAAATATATAAAATAAGAGACTGTAGGACTGCAGAGCAATACACCATTTATAATACCATTTATAATTCATGGAATATTTTCCATGAAACTTTTTCTACAGGAGTTGTTCTTCAACAAAAGCACAGGTTTAGTGAACTAAGATATATTTATCTCAATAAGCCTGTGCAGATGCTCACGGGATTAAAAGACAAAATGAAAACAGCATATTCTGGGCAATAATGACAAACCCACACAGTGCAGCATTAGGAAAGTTGGTCAGGAAAGTGTGCTCTGAAATTCACTGGTTGTTGCAATAATGCTGGCGTTGCTTTATATAATGAACTAACGGGGAAACTGAGAACCAATCAACTTCCATTTGTCATTCTTGAACATTTTTACATACACATACGTACATTTTATGTATTTTAATGAAGTTCAGAGTTGCTATGTTGTTACTGTAATTTATACTTACAGCATTCGTACTGTAATGTTTGTTTACAATAACGGCATTTTGTGCTGCATTTCTCAATAGAGTACAATCCACATTTCACAACACTACATATTGGTAAGTGTGTTAAAATGTAAGTGTAAAATCTACACTGCAATTTCAGGCATACTATTTTTTTTAAATCTTAGCCAACGTCTGTTCTAAAATCTATCAATAAATTGAATTTATCTGAGAACAAAGATATCTAATGACACAATAAGAAACTGCTCAAATCAACAATGATAATAAGAAGAAAAAAAAGAGAGAAATAAGAAAAACATTCTTGATTATCACAGAAAATAACTATGTGGTTTATCTATTATAAAATATCAGGTAAGCTATCAAACATGAGTTACCTAGCTAGGTTAATATTACCTAACATTGCCTAGCTTTAGCTCCAGTGTACACGTGTTGCACTTACCCTGCTTTGCTAAATTAATCAAAGCTATGCTTTTTAAATCAAAATATACAGTAGGATGACAAAATAATGGAGGAAATGGATATATTGCCTCAGGTAAAAGTTTTTGGCACCTATTTTTACAGTCAAATTTATGATACTGTATATTTACTGTATTATTTCAGCGTAGTCATAGAAATGTTACGGTAGTTAAACAACAAGGTACTCTGATACAATAGAAAACTGACAGTATTGTAAATATTTTCCCAGAATACCAAGCAGGCTACAGTATCAAACAGTAAAACCCACTGAAAATTATTCTGGTCTGAACACGATGTTTTAGTGTAGAAATGACAGAAATTCTTCACAGTGTGTATATTATTTAAGAGGACTATATACCTAAATTGCTGGTCACTCAGTCATATGAGAGCAAACAGTGTTTGGGCCTTGAGGGGCCGTGGAAGGCTCGGAGAGTGTAGCATGTTTAATGGACCGACATAGGGGAACCAAAGCGCGCACTCAGAATGTTTACTGTTTGCTCAGCCAAACCCTGGCCAGGAAAGACAAGATGAATTTGACGGCTAATGTAAAAATAACAGACAATCATAAATCATGGACGTGGGAGTAAGTCGATGATGAGAGTTAATCAATACAGGCCCTGATTTTGCCATTGTGCCGAATGGCATGCCATTTATTACCACGGACTTTGAGGAGAAACATTATTCACATTAGAGTATGCATGGAGCCACAGAAGAGGGTGCTTAGTCACTATAGCAGCAGAGTGCTTGGAGCCTGCCCAAACAGCAGCCATCATCCTCATACACACTTCTGAGCTCTAAGGAAAATGGGGGGTAAAAGATCAATTCCAGAGCCAAAAAAAGCTCTGTGGTGTTCCTCATTGTGTTAACATTTGGGATCTAAAGACCCATCAGAACAGACGATTGTGTTCTCCGTTGTAAAAAGGATAAATTTTAAAAAAAGTTTCTTTCAGCTTTGTGTAAGATGCTGTGTCTAAAAGCAAACAGAGCTACATGATTTGAGTGGGCCTGGCTGTAGCTCTCGAGGGAAATTGGACCAAGGGACAGCAAGCTGATTTACTCTAGGCTCACTCCGTCTGCCTGACGCGCCAAAGGCAGAGAGGCGATGCAGGGATTGTACGCCACCAATCTGTTTCCCCGAACACTAGAGGACACAGCTGATGCACAGGAGCCAGGGTGATACCTTACCTCCTTCATCTTGGGGTTCCTTTCACTCGGCTGCTGCTTTCCCATGCGGCAGTCATTTTTCCTCTGTCTCCCAATCCCCTGGTTGGAGTGGGATGTATGGCTTTATTTCAGCTATGCTGGAGTTTCATTGGATTTCTATTGCTCTGAAACAGGAGAGCATATTTGAGATTCATCAAGAGCCAATTTCATTCAGGATTCATGAAGTCTGCATCAGTCAGAATGCCACTGTAGGTTGAGGTCTGTGTGGTCTACATGTGGGGCACATTATGGTCTTCTAGTTCAGGAAGATATATCTTTGTCTTTAAAATATCAACTGGTATTTCTCAGAGTTATAAATTAATACTGGGTTTTTTCCAACACAGATTGTAGTGGCTGATGCTTCTGTCTTGTTCTGAAAGTATCAGCGTAATGAATGAAAGTAATGTATACAGAGTTATAGATATAGGTCATGATTTGCCTGGTAAAAACATGTGCAAACTTGATAACACCTGCAAGAAAAGGTCTACGGAGGACCGTGTCATGGTCTGTTTTGCGTGCTTGCCTTAGTGAATATACTACTCGGGGTGTTTCACCCTAAAGATGCAAAATGTTGGGTAGTGCTCATGCAAAGTGATTAATTTTGCGCTCACACTGTGATTTAAGCATGTAAGCCTGAGTCACTTCAGGATTGGTGACAGTGTGTAAATTAATACAACTGAAGGGCAGGCATTAGAAGTGTGGAAGTCAATTACCGCTAGTTGAAGACAAAATTATACTATTTCCTAAGCTTTATTAATGAGATTTATCAAAAATAATACCTCAGTAATTGTGAGGTTTTTACTGCACATTTTTAGTAATACTAGTAGGTTTTTAATACTGATGCACTAATACTTTAGTAAAGTTGGTATTTTTTGATTGAATGCAACTCAACTCAAATAATTGAATTAGTTGTCATGTAATATCAGAGAAGGAACTCTGGACTATAGTTCCCAGCAGCCCCTGCACCTCACCACATCACGGTCACATGACCACCTGCACCTGTATCATGTTCATGTTAACGAGCACTTATTTGTATATTAGCCACAGGTTGCACTAAATTCCTTGTGTTGTGTTTGTCTTTCTTTACCGCTGTCTCTGCGGCTGTGTTTATGGTCTTTGTTTTATGTTTATTCCTAGCTTTAGTGTTTTTGCCACTAGTTCCAAGTTCCTGTTTTGTGTTTGGTGATGTTTGTATTAAAGCTATCTGCACTTGCATCCAATTCCACCTCTTTTGACGTGACACTAGTTATCTATATAGTATGGAATTTTTATCTATATAAAATCTACAGGAAGTCTATATTAATTTCTGTGCATTCTGTGAAACAGATCAAAGACTAACATATTGTACACTCTCAAAAGAGTAACTTTAAGAATGTTGTGACTCTCAACAAAACAGTACAAAGATTTGAGTTGAAAACCAAACATTGTGTTGGTTTGCCATAAAATGCACACACACAACCTATTTATCGAACCAACATAACACACACTCCACTCCTTCACTTTTTTTTTCCACATCCCCTGCTCCAACCCACTCGTCCTGACCTCTGAAAGCAGTTAGAATTTTCACACAATATCCCCGACACAGCAGTGGCTGTAGCAACGCTGGGAGCCAATATGTTTCCATAATTGGGCCTGTAGTGGGGGCAGAGTCCAAGGCAATTAATCCTTTCCTCCTCTGTTGTTTTGCGGCCGGATGGCAGTGACAGGGTGCAGAGTAATTGGACAGGAGCGCCCTTGTCCCCTCCGCTTTACATTAATATCCCTCCACCTAGGCTCTAATCCCGGCCAGGCCACTAGCAACACCACCCTCTCACTGGTCAAGTGCATGCTACGTCCACACACATATGACCTGCACTGAAATGAAGGCAATGCAACACTGAGATGGAAATGAGAAGGACAGGTGAGCAAGGACGAAACCAGAAAGAGACAAACCACTCACTGTTTCAAAGCCTGAATGTATCCTGGTCTTGTCCCCTTCCCTGTAGATGTAATTTATACTTGAAAAATGTCTGAAAAAATTACAATGCCGATTGCTTTTACATCAAAGTAAGATTTTTTAAGATTATATCTTAGGAAGTGAAAATATCTTGAACAAGGTAAATTGGTTTCTTATTCTATTAGCAGGTCATTTGACTTCTTTCTAGAAATAAATAAAAAAATTAGAGTGAGACTATTTCAAGATTGTAATTAGTCAAAAATGTGTAGAAATAGGTTTAATAATCACATTAGTTTTACTGCAATCCTATAATAGGCACTGCTACATAAATGTGACTACGTTAAATTTTTACTTGCTAAGATGCTTTTTTTTTTTTGCACTGTTCAGGTTGTATAGAAGTAGCTCAGTCCATACGTCTTCTATTAACAGTATAGCATGAGTCGACAAATAGATGTCTGGTAGAGAAGTACCAGAACAAGGAAAAAAAAAACCTTTTATTGACTTTTGCAAAAATGAACTGACTGCACTTCATGGTGGTGTGACAACATTAATGCTGTAACTACCTTGCACAGTACCTGTACTCAATGGCACAACCTGTTGCATTACATATTTTGTGACTTGATCTGGTTGATGGTGTATTGTTTTTTTTTTTATTTAAAGGTCAACATAAAATGAAGAAGCTTGCAACACTTAAATAATATAATTTACGTGCAATGCGAGGACAGAACAACATATCTCATTGTTGAAATGTTGACCAGCAATGTGCTAACCTTGGCAATTGCAACTGTCCTGAATATAGTCAAATTTTGCTATTTCCTATTTTAAGATTACTGTAGCCCAAATATAGGATTATTGAACCTATTTCTAGACATTGGTTACTAATTTCAAGCTTTATATTTTCAAAAATAGCCATGTTTCCAGCCAAGCTGCGAATTTAATTTAAATGAAAAATTGGAATATTGCATAAAACATTTGCGAAAAAACACAGTTTCCATCCCATGTGATAAATGGTCTGTACTTATATAGCGCTTTTTTACCCTTAGCGGTTCTACAAAGTGCTTTACACTGATTCTCATTCACCCATTCACACACCAATGGCAGCAGAGCTGCTATGCAAGACGCTAGCTTGCCATCGGGAGCAACTTGGGGTTCAGGGGGCCAAGGACACTTCGGCATGTGGAGTCATGTGACCCTGGAATCGAACCGCCAACCCTACGATTAATGGACAACCCGCTCTACCACCTGAGCCACAGCCGCCCACATGTGTTCAAGACATTTACATTTTTCCAGAGCGGCTTACAGAAGTGCTTTGAAGTCTCAGTCAGTAAATACATCCTGATACTGGTTCACGAGGTCACAGATCAAGAATACCATCAGACTAAAAATTCTGTTGGGGAGCTAATATAGTAAGAAAAGCAAGAGAACAAAATCATCATTTCCAGGGAAACTGGCCTAAAGTATCAATACAACTAGAGGTTGTTGGAACCGGGGAAGCCACTTTGGCTCTTTTTTCCAAAATAAAGACAAAAACGCTATCACAAACCTCATGTTACCTTGTGACTGGAGCTGGATGCCTGATATTTGAGAAAATTTACTTATTTTGAGTAATTATACCAAAGCATTTTGATTACAGACTTTGGCTCAGACATTTCAGAATGAAAGAAACAACATTTGAGATACTGCGCAAAGAGATTGGTCCCCTGGTTAGTCCAATTATTCCGCCGACCCACCGCACCCCAGTTTACTCTTCTGAACCAATTATCCAATCACATGATTTGTTGAGGCAAAGTCACATGACATTTTTAACATGCATTGAGGAATTTATTTGGTAAATGTGTTTCCGTCATAGTTTATGCGCGTGTCTTCTTACTGAATAAAAAAATGTATGTGCCTCAACTGAGCAATGAGGTTTTTTTTTTATTTATGCACATTTTGGAGATTTCTTTTTACGCGATATCCAAAAATTTGCATAAAAAAATACGTGGATAGAAACATAGCTAATGTAAAAGCTTGCAATCATGGTGTGCTACTTTATTAGAAAAGGTTAATAATCATATACTGGGTCGTTTCCCTTAGTCTGTATTAATGCACTTACTAACTCACCATACATTATTATATTACATTAGCTACCACTTTGCAGGCTAGATTCCAAGGAAAACAAAATATGGGACTGCGCAACACAGTGGAGCTCTTACCTACCTTACGGCTAGCTAATATATTTATAAACTGTCATTCCCTGCTATAAGGTAACATTCTGTATAAAAATTCTTTTGCACACTAACCTTTTGCAGTGGATTACAGGGCGTTCATTAGTGCCCTGCATATTCTCCACTATGCTTTCAGACATGCACCGCCTGGTCAATGGAGAAAGTGTTGGCAATACAAAATGGCAAAACCCCAAAAATAGTGCACTATATAGTTAATAGGGTGTGATTTCAGACATAAGGCAAGCATTAAGGGCTTAACACCAAAAAGTAAAACAGGAAAGCAGTGCAGTTCAGCCAGGAGTTGGCCTCGGTACAGGTGTGCTATAAAGAAAGTGTTGGAAGTATTTTCCAGAATCACAGCACAGCAGAGACACTGTGGAGCAGTGCAGTTGCTCGGAGGAAAATGAGCATCGATAATATTTTGAATGACTTTTTTTTTCCATGTTGAGAAATGGTCACTGAAGTTCTTTTGTAGCTGAAGTGTTTTATTAAAAAAAGAAAAAAAGAAATAAACAGTTGATTCATACGGTATAAAAATGAATTTTTGACTGCTCACTGTGATCAGTACTCTCAGGACTAAGACATTGAGTACTTTAACATGTCTAAGGGTTTCCCCAGAGGTCAAGGTTCATACTTAGGAGAATGATATTACAAATATTACAACTATTACTTTCTTTCTCACTATTCCTCTGCAATTCTATACAGACACACATTCTCTCCCTCACTCTCACTCTATCTTAGCTTTTGTGGCCTCTCTCTAATCTCCTCCAGCGACTCTTATAAGCCTAGGTGCACTTCAAAAACAAATCAATAGAGGTATAATAGCACGGAGCATGCTTTGTAATTTTTATATCATTAGTTTTCTTTCTATCCACATTTCTAATGCCTGAAGTGAAGGGGAGGGGGGAATACAGTAGAGTGCCCTCATAAAGTTTATTTAGTATTCTATGAATTTCAGATCAGTTATGTTTTATAATGACTTGGCAGAGGTGGGTGTGAGGGGAGGGGTACAGGTGGTGATGGGAAAGGCAGGGGGAGAAAAGGGAAAATCAATACGAGTAGCACACTTTTCCGCAGCATGGCGGAGAGGGGATCTATTGTGGAGGAATTATGATTTATGTCAGGGGTGGAAGGGCCGTCAGGGTGCGGCAGGGACGGAGGTGTGCGCCAATAATGATTAATGCCCCCCCTTCTTCCCGGAGACAGCCGAGCCGCACTACTCTCCTACCCCCAACCCCTCCACTTGCATTCCCCTTTATACTGTTACTATACCCTTTCCATTCCAGCCACAGAGGCATCCAGGCCATTGATACTGCCCCCCTCTGCAACAGTTTTCTCGCTTTTCCTCCCTATCCCTCTTTCCGTCTCTGTCTCTCACAATGTGTTTTGGGCTGGCAGGCCGCAGTGGTCATGATAGATCTGCGGCTCCTCAGCTGTGCAGCTGCAGGACAGGGCGGTCACTTTTAAGCTGGACGTCTGCACTCTGTCTCTGCCAGCGCTGTCACCGCTTTCCACCCTGGAGATGGAGTGAAGGAAAGGCGGACAGAGAGAGAGATGGACAGAGAAAGAGTGCCAGTGATGAAGGCAAATGAAAAGATAGAAGAGGCCTCAGTGACTGGCGACAGAAAGAGAAATGAGGCGCTGCTGAACCCTTTAGGACAGGGTACCTCACAGCCACATGGGTAGCATTTAGCAGTTATCGTTACCATGCCAGTTATTTTAAACCATTAAAAACCATACAGAATAATACATTGTTCAATATTATATAGAAAAGACATGAATATGCAAGTTGAAAATGTCCTTTTACCATTCCTAATAGCTGGCTAACTACCTTTTAGTAAACTAGGCAGCATTTTTTTTTACAGGTTAAAAAAAAAATCATGTCATTTGCTTTGTTATATTCTCAGGGTATTATTTAACAAAAGCCACAGTGACAGAATAACACACAATTTTGCTCATCACTAATGTTTAATAAAATAGCTGGCTAGTTAACAGCTAATAACTGCTAATTAACTTAGACTTGGCCATACAAAGACATGTCCGATTTCAGTATCTCATTCATTTGTTCAACATTAGTCAAAAGTGTCAAAATATTCCACATAAAAAATTGCTCTCCATCAATCTTAATTAAGTTCACTAGCTAGATAGCTCAGTACACAAGTTCTGTGACAAGACTCTGGATATCATGTGATCCTCTAATAATTTGCTTATTTGAGCTGACAGATTCAAGGCAATTGTCATATTTTGTAAGATCACTAACCAAGCTAATGCGTAATGAATCTTGTTTGCTCTATTTGAGACACGATCACAGGGAGCCTATCGCAGGGGAATCGGGGCACAAGGCAGGGGACATCCTTGTCGAGGTGCCAAACCAAATGCACACCCATTCACACACTACAGACAATTTATAGGTGCAAATCACCCTACAATGCATGTCTTTGGGCTGGGGGAGGAAACCGGAGTACCTAGAGGAAACCCCCAAAGCACGGGGACAAGGTGCAAACTCCGTGCATACAGGGTGGGGGTGGGAATAGAACCCCCCACCCTGGAGACATGAGGCAAACATGATAATAATAGTAATAATAATAATAATAATAATAATAAAATTTATATACTGTCTTTCAAATACACTTAAGGTCACTGTACAAAAATAAATAAAAGAAAATCAAGTACTGAATGATAAATTAATACTGTGTTAAAAATCATTAACGCATCCATATCATATGAAGGCATTTAACAGTGGAACAATGTCCATTTTAATGCTGCTTTAATCATTTCTGCATATCATTTAGGAGAGTCATTGTCTATTTTTTTTTACGTCTAATTATTCTGGTCTTCGTTCATACAACACAAAAAACACCCATATTAACCTCCATTTAAGGCCTGAAAAGACTATGAAGCACTCACCATTTTCATTCAATATACATTCCACTTAAAAAAAAAAAAAAAAAACCCAGTTGAAATTGAATTTCAGGCGAGAGCCACTGCTCACACTGAGGTATATTCACACCCGTTTGTGCGATGCTTTGCGAGGGGCACTGAAGAGGAACCATCTCGTTGAAAGCATTCTCTGGAACACCTTGATTATTACATGGAAAGAAGAGGTGCCCTGTGAACTACTCTAATGTGTGGAGCGACTGAATGAGACTGGTTTTGGATGTACGCTTGTGGCCTGGCTCATTTCATAAACTATGTGTGTACAGTGATGCTGCAGTGGTTTGTCTCAGCCCCTAGAGGGCAAGCATAGGTCACCTGAGTGAGACCGAGTCCTAAAACAATGGCTTTAATAAAGATGAGACAAATGAGACAAAAGGCAGGCAGGGAAACGAAGTGAGGACTGGTTGTTTTACGCATGGCAATGTAGACAGCTGAGGCACACGGAATGATTTTACAGGTACTGCTGAGGGAAAGCGAGAGCAAAACAATGAAAGAGAAAGCGAGCTAAAAGAATAGAGCTGCAAAGCAAGGAGGGCACTGGGTACAAAAGCGAGGCTGAGGGGAAATAAAGGAGGGAACATGGCTGAAAAGCTCATTTCCACCCTCCACTGCTTTCCTCTGCCTAGTGTAAAAGATTACCCTACAGCAGCATTCGAGAGGGGCTCACTCCCTACACTGAGGAAGGGGAGAGGCATGGATATAAATCACACACTCACACATACAATACATATATACACTCGCATACGATCGCATTCTCTCCAATATTCAACTGAAATCAACATACTAACTGACTAGAATCTGAAATATTTGATGGCAGTCCTGAATGTTTCATGGTGGTTAAAATAACACACATGCGGTGCAGATGATAATCTACACGTAAAATACCAGCAATTGAACTGTACTGTTCATATAAAGTCATCATTACGATTCAACCTCCTGAAAAGTCAAATGAATGCATCCTTTAGTTTGTTTAAACACAATTTATTGTTTAACAGCTGTGATGCAGAGAAACAGGATTAACCAATCAGGATCAAGCATTTTTCCCATTTCTGCTAGCTAAACTGGCTATACTGCAGGAGGACAAATTAAGTGTAGGTCTGGTTTTAAAATATTAAATGCCATTGCCCCTTATTACTAGTCACAAGTCATAACATTTATTGTCATACGTTCAAAGTATAATGATATTCGTGCTTGAATGCTTCTCCAAAGACTATAGACAAGACAAAAAAATACCATTTCACAAGAGGTTTTTTTTTTGGGGCATTGTTGCAGCCAAAAATGTTTGATATTGCTGCAGCATTTTAAAAAATGCTGTTTAAAAAATTTGCAGAGATTTAAATTTGGAAATGTAAAAAATTTGCAGAGATTTTGTGCTTTCGCGGTGATGTTTGTTGGTAAATGAGACCATTTAGCTATACTCATTTTCAGCACACGTGAAACAAAGAGGGTTTTCGCTGAATGTGCGCTGTGATGATGTCACATGATGCGCCTGTGGAAAATCTGCGGTAATTTTGGAAAATTGCAACCTCCTCTGAATATTGTGGAGTTCCTTGATTTTGCATTCATTTCTGCGATTGCAAAATCGCAAAATCTTGGCGGGACTGACTAAATACAAAATAACCAAATACACAGCATCATATTTAAGCATCATATACAGTGGGGGAAATATGTATTGAACACGTCAACATTTTTTTCAGTAAATTTATTTCCAATGAGACTATTCACCAGACATCAGTATTAACTCAAGAATTCTAGAAATATAAGGAATTCATAATATTAAAGTCCATAAATTAAGTTATGTGTAATAAAGTGGAATGTCACAGGAAAAAAGTATTGAACACACTAAGAAAAAGTAGTTCTCTGAGGCAAGGTAAGGCAAGGAACCAGCTAAAATAAGTAAGTAGTTAGAAAGTAATTATACCCCTATCTGTGCAAATTAATATCAGCTGGTTTAGTACACTGGTCTATAAAAAGGCTTTTTGTTACCAAGGTGTCACACAAGAAACATCTCATGATGTGTAAAAGCAAAGAGCTCTCCCACCCAAGACCTTCACAACCTTATTGTTGTGAAACACATTGATGGAATCAGATACAGACGTATTTCATAACATCTGAATCTTCCAGTAAACACCATTGGGGCCATTATCCACAATAGGAAGCAACATCACTCCATCATCAACCGGCCACGCACAGGAGCTCCTCGCAAGATTTCTGACCAGGGAGTCGGGAGAATAGTCGGAAGAGTAGCCCAAGAGTCAAGGACCACTCGGAAAGAGCTCCAGAAACACTTGGAGGCAGCAGGTGCCATCGTCACAGAGAAAACAATAGACAATGAACTCCACTGCTCATGCTCACCCTGCAGACTCCAATATTTAAAAAAAAAGGCATGTCGAAGCTTGTTTAAAGTTTGCTACAACTCATTTAGACAGGCCTCTGAAACACTGGGAGAGTGTAGTCAGGTCAGTCGAGAGCAAAATTGAACTTTTTGGCTCTTATACTACACACCATATTTAGAGAAGAAATGGCACTGCACATCACCCTAAAAGTTTGGAGGTGGAAGCATCATGGTGTGGGGGTCTTTTTCATCGCATGGTACTGGCAGACTTCATATAATTGAAGGAGCGATGAATGGAGCTCCTTACCAAGAGATTCTTGAGAAGAATCTGCTGCCATTCACCAGGATGATGATGATGATGAGACGTGGGTGGACCTTCCAGCAGGACAACGATCCAAAGCATACAGCAAAGGAAACTCTCAATTGGCTTTCAGAGAAAAAAAAAACAAAGTGTTAGAGTGGCCCAATCGGTCACCTGACTTGACTCCAATTGAACAAGATGTAAAGACAATATGTTTAGAAGAATGGGCCAAAATCACACCTGAATAATGCGGCCCATTAATTTCTTTATACAGGAAGCGTCTTGAAGCGGTCATTACAAACAAAGGCTTCTCCACTAAGTATTAAATAAATTTCAATTAGCGTGTTCAATACTTTTTTCCCCGTGTCATTCCTCTTTATTACACATAACTTCATTTATGGATTTAATGTTGTGAATTCTTTATACTTCCAGATTTCTTGAGTTAATACTGATGTCTGGTGAAAATTTCATGGGAATAGCCTCATTGTAAATATATTTACTGAAAACAATGTTGATGCATTCAATACTTATTTCCCCCACTGTAGGCCTACTAGCATCATATATAAATCATTTTCAGTGGAACTGCCATAAGAGTATTTTATGTCAACACTGGTTGAAGGTAGATCATAATTGGTTAAATAACATATTTGTGCTCCCACTACTGTCTGATATCCACCCAAAATGCATAAGCTCGTCACACTTACTGTATCAATATAACTGCACGAATCAAGCGGTGATCGAACTGAATTCCTGGCTTTGCCACTGTTACTTACCACCTTCTAGTCCTTCTATTTCCAGCTCACCATAAAACCAGACATACAGAAAAGGGAACTTTGAAATGTATAAAACCTGAACTCTCAGACATTTACAGGTCAGCTTGATGACAGACATTCCTGTTTTGCACGACATACACACAAAAAATCGGAGTGAGGTCTAATCGAAGGAATGTGACCACTCTCTCTGAGAACAATGTAGCAGCTGAATCGTGCTACCTCCTCGCTCTCTGACCTTCAGCTGCAGCCCAGCATGGTAATTAAGAGATAGCGAATGAAGCCATGTAAGAAGATGCACATGCCAGCCTTGAACATTTGGCCTTAGACACTGTGCACAATTGTAGGCAGCTGTACCCCGACCAATCAATAGCAAATCAAGAAAGAGCAGTAATCAGAGAAGAGGAATAATAAGAGCATCATAGGTCTGGTGACATACAATACAACCATGTCTGAATATTTTGTTGGGCAGTGGCAGTGCCCTTTTCTAACATCTGGAGGCAAGAAGCACCTCATTATACAATACTAACTTGGCCACATGGACTCCAGCACTATTGTATTTCCATACATCTCACTTGAACTTGACTAGTCTTCAGCATTTCTTCTTTCTGCATCTGTTCACTACCTCAAACCAAGGCCCTCTACATCAAAAGCTACTGAAAAAAGCCAACATCCAAGATGCATGTTACATATACAGATTTGCCGTCTCTTCTCAATCGTCAATTTGAACTGAAGGAACACGGTAGCTGTGTGCCAAATGTTTTGGATGAATTTTCTGATTACAGCAGCTGACCATTAACCTGAAAAAATCCTAGAAAATACATGATCAGGTCTCTGGTTGTGACTATAGCAAACACACAAAATGAATTTCCTGTCAAAAGGGAGATCATTACAGAAACTGCTCGCTGTACAATACATTAGATTGAAAAAAAAAAAAAAAAAAAAAAAAAACCAAACACTGATAAAAAATATTATATATCCATGGCAAACAGGGTGCTTTCTACTTTCTGAGGTCTTCTTTGAGGCATTAAGAACAGAAAGAATAAAAGAATACGGTTTGCCATTCACACAAAATTGTTCTATATGATTTCACTACTCTATATATAGGCTGCTGTCTGATTTGAAGAGGGCAGTCATGTGCCACTTGTGTTGCTGGGTGTGATTTGACAGTTTGACCCAATTTTCAGGCTGCTATTAGTGTTGGTGTTGGAGTCTCTGTGGGCTGGCAGAGAGATGGGCGAAAAAAATGGGGGTGAGTGGTAGGATGGAACCTGTGCACGCACACACACACACACACACACACACACACGGAAAAGGAAACCTCTTTCGGGCACCGTGTGGAGGTGCAGAGCAACAGAAAATAGAGTGGATCCCAGTGGTACCACTATTAGAGCTTGCGAATTATAGAACTATTAACCAGAATTGTAACTTCCAATTAAAAGATGATTCAACATTGAAATCTGATGGATGAATTTTGATTAAATGGAGACCCCATTAGGAGCTAGGGGAGATAGACTTCACTGGGCTCTGGCTCTAGTTAAAAGGCAATGGTCTAATAAAGATTTCTGTCTTTTTGGCAAATTAAGGTTAATTACTTTAAATAACATGGCTGGAAGCACACTTAAAAGGAGACACGCTTTATTCTCAGGACACATGTAACAGATGTAGCAGGTATGGGAAGATTTTATGAGCAGGTACAGTATGGTCCAGATATACACGCGTAGACACACACTCTTTGGTGGACAAGCACACATACACACATACATTCCACAAAGGAATATGGAGCCATGAGCTCAACCGCAAATATTTCAGCAGCGAGCTTTATTATCTGAGCCGTCTTAGCGATGACCTCCTGTTAAGTAATCCCAGTGACATATGGGGAAGAGCAAGAGCACCATCTGGGAGGAAAATACAAAAAAGGAACACACAAGTGTCACCCATGTTTAGTGTGTATGTAATGTAATGAATTTGAATTAAAAAGGATAAGGATATTAGAGTAGTAAAGGTGTATCTAAAAAAAAATTGAATATCGTAGAAAATTTCATTTGTTTCTGTAATTTCATTCAAAAAGTGGAGCTTTCATATATTCTAGATTCATTAAATATAAAGTGAAATAGTTCAAGCCTTTTTTGTTTGTTTTAATCTTGATGATTACAAAATCCAGTATCTTCAAATATCTGATAAAAGAATTTATAATACAGAAATGTTGACCTGAGAAGAACTCTAATCAGATAATTAACTCAAAACACTTGCAAAGGTTTCCTGAGCCTTTAATCTCTCAGTCTGGTTCAGTACACAACCACAATCATGGGGAAGATGAAAGTAAATGTTGCATTTCATTTGGAAATCAAGGTCCCGGAGTCTGGAGGAAGAGTGGAGAGGAACAGAATCCAAGTTGCTTGAAGTTCAGTGTGAAGTTTCCACAGTCAGTGATGATTTGGGGTGCCGTGTCAGCTGCTGGTGTTGGTGCACTATGTTTTCTCAAGTCGAGAGTCAATGCAGCGTCTACCAGGAGACTTGGAAGAGACTTCATGCTTCCATCTGCTGAATTTATGGAGATGCTGATTTCCTTTTCCAGCAGGACTTGGCACCTGCCCATAGTGTCAAAACTACTAGTAACTGGTTTGCTGAGCATGGAATTACTGTGCTTGATTGGCCAGCCAACTCGCCTGACCTGAACCCCACAGAGAATCTATGAGAGACACCAGACCCAACAATACAGACGAGCTGAAGGCCGCTGTCAAAGCAACCTGGGTTTCTAGAACACCTCAGCAGTGCCACAGGCTGATTTCCTCCATGCCACGCCGCATTGATGCAGTAATTCATACAAAAGGATTAAAGCCTCCACCAAGTACTGAGTGCATAAATTAACATACTTTTCAGAAGGTCGACATTTCTGTATTATAAATTCTTTATTGTAATATTTTGAGATACTGGATTTCTGATTTCCATGAGCTGTAAGCATAATCAAGATTAAAACAAAAAAAGACTTGAAATATTTCACTTTATGTGTAATGAATCTAGAATTAAATTACGGATAAAATGAACTTTCCACAATAATCAAATTTTTTGAGATGCACCTATATGTATTTATACGTGTGTGTCCATGGTATGGGTGAATTCTAGTAATGATATCAATCCTAAGCAAATTTAACATGAGGTTAAATGAAATTCATGTGATTTTGATGGATATTAGAGCTGGCACTAGTACCAGAAATGCTTTAAGGCTAGAAATTCACTCCTAGTTTCAAAGACTTATTAAAAGCTAGCACCTTCAGTTTGTGAACCGTTCATGAACAGCACTGGACTCATCAGGGAGGAAACAGCATGGGTGAACGTGTTCAGTGACTCCAGCATGTTACACAAACCATGACTGTTTCACATGATCACCAATGACCTTCACACCAGCACTGCTGATATCTCAATTCTGATTGGTCAGATGGTGTTGATTAATTTTCTATAACAGCAGCCCTGACAGTGGTTCCAGCCACAAGCCAAATCACAGGTTCAGTAATGCGCTCGTTCGAACATGTTATCATTTCTATAGCAACCGCTCATTAAGACAGCCTTGGATTAAGTTCAAGTTCTTTATTTGTCACACACACACAGTTGTACTGTGTATAATTCTTGCATTGAAATTCAAAACTGCAAGTTCCTAAACTGTGCAAACATTACAAAGAGCAAACGATGGATTCTCCACATGAACAGATTAAAAAACATGCACACGCATATTGGTGGTTTTCTGTAAGAAATGCTGAATTTCGACTCTCCAGTTTCAGTGCTTTCAGTAATTGAATAGTATGGTGTAGTTTATCTTACATATAGATTATTTTGGATTATATATTAAATAAATGATCAGAATTGATCAGTGTACTGCCAAATCCAAATTGTGGACCTTTGGCGAGCACTGCCACTGAGCTACACAGTTTTGATTACTGATCATGTCTGCCATTGATTAGCCAAACACATGGGGAAGAGGTAGACACACAGCTGAGATTCTTGAATCTCTCTCAGTCTGTATGATAAAGAGAAAAGACAACTCACATTTACATTTACATTCACGGCATTTGGCAGATGCCCTTATCCAGAGCGACTTTGCTTTGAAGTCGATATCAATAAATACATCCTGATACTGCTTCACTAGGTCACGGACTAAGAATACCATCAGTCTAAAAAAAAAAAAAAAAAAAAAAAACATTCTGCTGGGAGGGTAATATAGTAAGAAAAGCACACAGACAACACTTTTTTTTTAATTTAATGCGATAATTTAAGTACTTCAGGAACAGGTACGTCTTTAGACATCATTTGAAGACTCTCAATGACAGCTGATCAGACATCTAGGGAGAGTTCATTCCACCACTTAGGCATCAGAACAGTGAAGAGTCTTGACCCAACTCACATTTTCCAATAAAAACTTTCATGCAAAAGAGAAAAGTATTGAAATTAGTGAAAGCTTGGTTTCTATAACTGTTCACCAAAATTGCATTTTGTTTATATTTAGTTCTGTCCTGAATAAGCTATTTCACATAACAGATGTTTACATAAGATCCAGAAGATACAATATAGCACAAGATACCATAATATACAATAATAACTGAATTTACTCAAATGAACCAGTCCAAAAGTTTACATACGCTTGATTATTAATACTGTGTGTCATTACCTGGATGATCCACGACTGTGTTTATGTTTTGTGATAGTTGTTCATGAGTCCCTTGTTTGTCCTGAGCAGTTAAACTGCTCACTGTTCTTCAGAAAAATCCTCCAGGTCCTGCACATTCTTTGCTTTTCCAGCATCTTCTGCATATTTGACCTCTTTCCAACAGCGGCTATATGATGTTGAAATCCATCTTTTCACACTGAGGACGACTGAGGGACTCGTACACAACTATTACAAAAGGTGCAAACGTTCACTGATGCTCAAGAAGGAAACACGATACATTAAGAGCCATGGGGGTATAAACTTTTGAACAAGATGATCAATGTAAATTATTATTTTGTTTAAAGGCTTTATTCTTTTCATTCAGTACTGCCCCCCAATCAAATTACAAATTCAGAAATTCAGACTGACAAATTCACATTTCATTTAAAATGTTACACATTTGGAAATCTATAAATCTTTCTATTTATGGACAGAAGATAAAGACATATCCCCTTGTAGATGTTATTTTGTTTAATATTCTCCAGGCACACAGACACGGACATGCATGTCGAGCATGTAGCCTTCATCCTGTGATGCTGTCTCCGATTAATCTGTAGCTTATGCTTCCAGTTTTCTTGCTGAAAGAGAGGAGAATCAAATCTGTAGTGCATGGAAGTTTGTATCTGACTCCATCCCTTTCACACATTACTTTTCAATTTGTAGTTGTAGTTTAAGTCTCCATTTGGCCTTTTGCAGGCAAAGGCTGCTGTGTAATTGACAATGACAGAGAGCAGTCAGACTTGATTAGTTCAGGTTTGGTAAGCAGTTCATTATACGCTGGGCTTGCTGAGAGAGAGAGAGAGAGAGAGAGAGAGAGAGAGAGAGAGAGAGAGAGAGAGAGAGAGAGAGAGAGAGAGAGAGAGAGAGAGAGAGAATTCTCATTTACTACTATATTTGCTATTTTTAAAAACTATTTTATCATTTCTAATACAAATATTAATTTCATATTAGTTAATGGGATGTGTATGATAAGGATTGTAATATTTTCCCCCCTCTACCATACCAAGTTACCCTAAGTAACAGCGTCAGATAGAAGTTGGTTCGTTTATTTTAATATACTTTTTTCTCACCTTTTCTCATTGTGTTGGCCCTGTGTGCTGAATATGCCACGTTCCACAGTACTCATTTTACCACGCTCATTTCATTAGCTATTAAGTTTAGGCAAAAGGAAAAGGGTGTACATCAGGGTTGTTGTTATTTCCACAGTATCACATAATTCTGCAACTTAAACTCACCCAAATTATGGTTTGGCATGATTTTTTTTTTCTATAATAAAAAATAAATTGCTTGACATGTTGTTCCATGAATACAGCCATTAGACAACAGAAAAAGGCACAGAATTGCCTTGACTATGTAAGATGGAGACGCACCTGAGACCTACACAGGCCTACCCCCTTCCCCTGGTAAACCAGAGTAATAACAGAAGATATTTGCATACAAAAATAATACAGGTTTTTATACTTTATGAAGCAATAAAACTTCCTTGTCACAGGTTCAACTGTAACTCAGATTTCCAGTGAGGTTTTTAAGTTTCCTCTGTTTCATAAATAAATCTGGCAAAACCAATGCCGTTTTCATTCTTTGACCAGTTACCGGTTTGCCGACTAAAACGAATCCCCCTGTTTACCCTACACATGCAGAAAAATAAAATGAAAAATCCTTAAGTAAAATTCTATACAGAATAGCGTATTTTCTTATTGAATTTTATTATTGAATCTTTTTCTGTGTATCTTCCAAATTTGGAAGCTCTTAGCACATCGCAGTGAGTCAATCAGGGGAAATGGAGGATTTATAACGAGACACAGTGAAGAAGAAGCATGAAAAAAAGAGAGAAAAACGAAACAAAACCAAAAGAATATTTTTGCCGCAGCAGAAATGGTCCTGTGAAAAATTGCAAAAGCCTGGGCATGCGATCAGCTGACAAAAGGCCTGTCCTGAATAGTTACATGATCTAAAGTCTAATCAAACATCATTTACAGCTTGTTTTATTTGGGCCTCTTGAGAGACTGTCCCTCCTGCCTCTTTGCCATGGCAACCAGTGTCTCATTTCAGAAGTGTCATGCCACATTATCATCTCGCCAGCTCACACACTCTGCCTGACAAGTTCTCTCAGCTGCTCTCTCTCTCTCTTTCTTTCTACTTTCTCTCTGCCAGCTTTCTTTACTCCTTTTTCTCCCTCAATATGCGGTTTCATTTTGGGATTTTGTGAAGTACAATAGTAGACATCCATGCATCTGTGTCCTAGTTATTTAGGTGTCATAGATGGGTCTGGGAAAAATATACAATGGACAATTTAAAAGACAGAGAGAGGGAATGAATGAAATCTTTTTGGTGTTACAAACTGAGATGGTTCATTAATATATATATTGTACATGCTTCCTTAATGTATTAAAATATAAAAATGAAACAATCAGTCAAATGTTAGAATAATAAGCTAAATAAGACCAAAATGAAAGTACTGTCAAATTCTTAGATCGCTTTGAAGTTTAATATTTGATTATCTTTATCCTGAGATAGCTGTCTAACAACACCAGCGACGTATTTATGTCATTTATATTGTAAAGTACAGGACTGACACCTATTTCTCCAGTGTATGAATGCTACACTGTACACAACTGGGTGTCTTTCTCCACTGTGCTGTAGGATGAATCACATTGCTAATTGTCTAGATCACAGGTTCCCGAGTCATCAGGGATGTACTGCTGGGCCACAGTGCACATCTCTCAGCCCAACAGAACCCAGGAAAGAATATCCAACGACATGGCTGAAGATGTCTCAGGAGAACTGGGAGTGTGAATTGAACCAAAAATGTGGAGTCTTTGACAACACCTTTGGGATCTTTAAATATCTCATTTATGCGGGAACACAAAGATTTTGGACAAAAGTACTAGTTTTTACGCATTTAAATGAACAGGTTTCGTGAAAATATCACTATTGTGTCTTCGTCCCCTTTGCGCATACAGTATGTCGTAACAAAACACACCTCCTGTGCTGAATTGAACCCGTGATAAGCAGATGGTAATGGTGCACTCAAGACCCCAATAAAAACAGCAATTTATTGTGAAATGCAAACATTCTTAACAGAGCGGGCAATTTCATCAGAAATAAAGCAATGCCACAGCGGATTGCAAACCACTTCTGCCTTTAAATCGACCCAAACAAAATATGCAGACTCAAATAGAGAAATATGAAGGTGATGAAAGCGCTGCCAGATGCAGGCCCCGTAGTTCATGTAATTCAGCATTCAACGCAAATTAGAGCTGTCTTAGCGTTAAAAAAAAAAAAAACACCCTTCTTCACTTGCTTAAATAAAAAAAAGCATCATTGCAGGTTCAGGCCTGACGAGAGAGAATAATTTGAGAGGATATTTGCTTACATGTGTATCAGCAATTTGGTGTTCACCCCCCTCTTCCCCACCCATCTCGACGTGTGTGTGTGTGAGTGGCACCATGCAGGCACACGCCGCCGTGCCACAGGACAGCGGCTGGTTCTGTCACCGCAGCCGCAGCCACCGCGGCAGCCTCCTCCTCTGTGCTCGGTGGGAATTAGATTCCCATCATCAGAAGCAGCAATTTGCACAAAACAAAGTGAAATCACACGCCGGCATGTCTGGACAGGCCTGGTTCCTGAGGCGCACAGCACATATGCAGATTGCTGGATTAATGTCCTCTGCGTGTAGGACAGAGGACGGCAGGGAGAAAGTGGAGGGAGGGTGGGATGGAGTAGAAGTGGGAGGGGAGAATTGGGGGGATTTCCACACACACACACACACACACACACACACACACACACACACACACACACACAAAGCTCTTAAGCATGCTAACAGGACAGCAGGTCCATGCTTGATGACAGGCTCCTACTATCACCATCCTACAGTACACAAAGCTACGTTCAGTCCTTTTGGATATTTACACAAGAGATCAAAATGAAAATAAAGATACTGACACGAAATAAAAGCAGCTATGAATGTGTGAACGTATTTTATACAAACATAGCTTACACAACAGTGTATATTTAGGCAGAAGACGTGGGACTCTGTAGTATTTGTATGGAGCGCCCCAAGTCACTAATGAGTCAATAGTTGAGTAAGTATATTTGTGTGCGATGTCACCCTGGCTGTCGAGGTATAGCAGGCCGTTGCTAGCACATGATGGCCTGTGGGGAGTGAGGGCTGTTCCAGGTCCCTGCTGTAATTTTCTGTCAGCCTGGCAGGATTTGCCTCGCCTGGGGCAACAGCACAGTGGCTGTGGAGCATGCCACCAATCAGGGACTGAACCCCTCACCTCACTGACCCGGTGTGTGTGCTAAGCTGCTCTCTGTTTTACTGTGTGCATGTTTGTGCTTGTTTTGGAGTGAGAGACTAAAGGAAGGTGTGATGTGCTATATTACTTTAAAATTAAGACCCTATTTGATTCCTAGCTATTATACGTGAGTACATGAAATTACTCAATGGATTGTCTTATAATAGAAACTGTGCATTTCCAAACCTCAACCAGTTGATCAGTTATGAATATATTGAACTATTACTACAGCTCAGTGGTTAAGGCATTCGCCTTCTGATAGGAAGGTGAAGGTCATGAATGCAAATCCCAGCACTACAGAGCTGCCACTGCTGGGCCCTTGGGCAAGGCCCTTAATCCTCAACTGCACAGTTATATAAATGAGATAAATGTAAGTTGCTCTAGATAAGGGCGTGCGTCGAAATGCCATAAATATAAATAAAAACATGGGTTGACTTGTTCTACAATGTCCCATGCTTGAGACATCAAACTATATAAAACAAAACAAGTCTTCACTTTACAATGAGTCTGTGTTATGCCACTGGACACATTTGTGAATGACATCATTAACTGTCCCTTTAAAGTCCGCTTTAACATCCGCTCGAGATACAATAGGATCCGGAAGCGCTGCACTGTTTACAGCAGAGGAAGAGGGACGCTGTACACAAACTGAGTCACATAGAGATCCATGAAGAAGTGAAGATATTTTGTGAATAAAGACGTGGTTTTAGTTGTTGTTGTTTTTTACGCACACAAAGTATTTGTATCGTTTCGTAAAATTGGGATTAAACCACTGGAGTCGGAGGGACAGAAATCTCCCAGGTTTCATTAAAAATGTCTTCATTTGTGTTCCAAACATGAACGAAAGTCTTATGGGTTTGGAACGACATGAGGGTGAGTAATTGACAGAATTTTCATTTTTGGGTGAACTATCGCTTTAAACATTATATTCCCAAAATGCAGAAATCATATCTGTAGAACACTGACATCTGACATGGACATTGTGGCTTAACATTAAGCTTCTCTTAACTAACCTTTTGTACTGCATTAGTTAATATTAACAAACCACAGCATTTATTTCAACATTATTAAACAGTAAGTAATGTAACCCAGTAAATTAACACGTGTTATCAGACATCTGTATAACGTGAACAAAATATACCTGCATTGACATTTTCCATACTGCTTATCCTACACAGGGTCGTGGGGGAACCTGGAGCCTACCCAAGGGAACTCAGGGCACCCTGGATGGGGTACCAGCCTATCGCAGGGCACAATCACACTCTCATTCACATACTACGGACAAGTTTTTAAATGCGAATGAGCCTACAACGCAGGTGTTTGGACTGAGGTAGGAAACCGGAGTGCACGGAGGAAACCTCCAAAGCACAGGGAGAACATGCGAACTCCGCGTACACAGGGCAGAGGTGGGATTTAAGCCCCCAACCCCAGAGGTGCGAGGCAAACGTGCTAGGCCACCGTGTGCCCTCTGCATTGACTAAATAGTCAACATATTACCACAAAATTAATTACAGCATGTTACTCAATGTTAATGACTTACTGAACGCTGGTCTCCAGGTGTCAAGTGTATGTGTAATTTGATTGTACAGTGACTAATACAGTACATCAACAACACTATTAAAGCTTTACAAACCCAAAACAAAATGTCAGTGTCAGTTGTGACCAGCGGTATTATTACCCGCTGTTTCTGCAATAGTCAAAGACGGTAATATTCAAACCATAGCCTTGTTACAAGTCATGCCTTATGTAGTAACTCAATGAATACGCAGGCTTAGTAGCCGGTTGGTAAATTAATGCTAACAGCACCTGGGCCTTTTGATAGGGTGAACCTGTGCACTTCCCTTCTGTCCACTCTTGGCCACTGTGTATGCCTGTGTGGTGGGTTTGATTTCCAAGGCCAAATTTGCAGGTAAGTGTATGAGATGGAGCACAGGTGCTGGGGGGAGAGAGAGAGCAGCATCCACTCTGGGCTATCTCATAGCTCGGAGATTGATGAAGCCTTGGCCCCAGCATGCTGTAAATATACCAGCAGCCATGTCAGGACAGAAGTCCAAAAGCACACACACACACACTCACACACGCACATGCACACAGGCCTGTAAGGTATCCAAATTATAGTGAGACAAACACAGAAAACATTACTTCATTTGGATATTTGCCTGATAATTCTGTCTAATGAAAAACACTAAACAGATGCCCCCAAAACAGCATTATGATCAGCCTCAATCACAGATATCAATAGCCAATAGCTCTTCGACAACAAACAAAAACTGCATTTACTAACCCCTTAGCTCACTAAAACATGCTGTTATAGGAAAAAAGTGCTGGAGCCTGGGTTACCATTACCACCCCAAAGTTGATCATTTCCCAATAAAGTGTTTTTTTCCCCACAAATACCATACCAATTTGCCAATGCTTACAATTTTCTATTTATTAAGCAATGCCATGTCATATGTTTTATCCATTTATGGTTTATACAGTTATGTTTAATGTTGCGGGACGTCCATGAGACAAGGTAGCAGCTATAAAAACATCATTCCCTCACCAGCCAGTCTTTTTTTAGTGAATAAGACAGACAAATTTAGAATGCCATTGTTACTAAGCAACCACACAGCCCTCTTTCGTGAAGACTTTCCTGTGGCAGAAAACAAAAAAAGTCAAGCTCTAACATTGACACTGGAGACTCCTTCCAAAACCTCACCACATTATGCCATTTATGTGGAGCATTCACCATACAAGTGTCCATGTTTGTGGTTACTATAGAATCGGTAACATATTAGAATGAGTGCATTGATATAAACCTTGCCAGAACTACTGTCTGCGCTGCAGTTACAGGAAGTTAATCAACATCTTCTGACCAATCAGGATCGAGAATTCAACAGCACTCTGGTGTAAAGCAAATGAGTGGGTACATAAGGAATACAGGGAAATACTGAAGTACAATTTCTGCCGTATTTCCGATTACAGGCAAACAACTCATTTCAACATTAAAACAGAAAAGGAAACTAGATTGTGTGTGTGTGTGTGTGTGTGTGTGTGTGTGTGTGTGTGTGTGTGTGTGTGTGCACGATTCAGGGCAAAAAATGAGCTCTGAGAGTAACACAAAATCACTGTTATAACAAATCCATCTGCAAAGGTGTGGAAAATGAGGTTAGTGTGATCACTAAATTTTCACATTTTGAACAGCTATGAGAATCGTTCTGTACACATGCTGATATACGATATTTACATGCCAGAGATGTACGATTGTGCTGCAAACACAGCCGACGATAGAATTCAACAAGCCTGCTAACAGTGTGTCAAATGATAAAAAAAAAAAAAAAAAAAGTCTGAGTCTTATTGAAGAGACACCATTAGAAAGTGTCTGCTGCACTTGGGCCTTGAGCATCCCTGTGGCTTAAATAGAAATTTAATCCCTTGTTTAAAAAAAAAAAGAAGGCAAATAAATATATCCGTTTCAAAGTAAAGGCACCAGAGGCCTCGCACAGACAGTTGCGCTTATTTCAATCAGGTGACATTTGTTAGGAACTAACACCAGAAAGGAGGCAGCCACTGGCTAACCTTTTGGCAGTGAATTATGAGAATTTACCTTCATGCTTCAGTGCTTTTGCTGTTCTGCTGCCTTTAGTGTCTAAATCAAAGGCAGGATCTGCTACATCGGCAGTTTCTCTGGCAAGGGCAGCCGCTGCACAAGCAGCTGACGATCGGTGACATTTACCATGTCGCACAGCCCAATACAGCAGACAGCATATAACCCAGGAGGCAAGCACAAGTCAATTCATGCTTGTAGCCATTTTCCTCCACACCACTATAGATTCGAATGTCCACAGAAATACAGACTAGCAGCTGCTCTGGTTTACACATGTGGAAAAAAACCCATGTAGACACATAAATACAGAAAGTGCAAACCCTGACCAGGTAAAATTCTTCATTACTAGCTTTAAGAAAAGTCTACTGAATGCCAAATACAAATCTGCAAAAAGTACACAACGTCCCTTTGGGTAGAAGTTACAAAACTTCAGATTAGATCCATATATATATATTTTTTCCCCCTCATTGCAAGTGAAGAACTGCCTCAGGAGATGAGAGCGACTCCCAATGTCTGGCTCAGCAAAGACGCAGCCCTCGCTCCCCAGACACTTCTAATTTATTTAACAGCTCAACAGGTAATTTTCCAGCAAAATGCTGATTTTCCTCACCAGCTTCCTCTTCAGCATGTATTCTAATTACCAGTGGCTCACTTTGATCTGAGTCCTGCACTTCACACTGCTCCAGCTTCCCCAGGATCTCATTTCATTAGAGAGGCTCATTTCTTTTTGGCATACTTCTTATTTTACTGATACTCATTCCCGTTTTTCAGCGAGATATACTGCCCGACGTATTAACAGACTGCTTGGACACCCCGCTGTCAAAACACACAGCGTGTCTTCCTAAAGCCTACCTGAGAAGCGGCTCGAAAACAAAGTGGCGCTCGGTTTAAAGACGGGGGAAATTGGATTCATCTCGAGTCCTGATTACCTGATTATAAAGTTGGAGTGCAGGTTAAATATATCTGCGTTAACAATGAAGTTAGGCTTCGTTTCATTCATGACATATACACCCACCGTCCAGTTTATTAGGAATACCAGTACGCCTGCTCATTCATACAGTTATCCAATCAGCCAATTATGTGGCAGCAGCGCAATACTAAAAAATGCTAATAAACATCAGGCAGATAAAGGTCAAGAGCTTCAGTTCACATCAGATATCAGAATGGAGGAAAATGTGATTTCGGTGATTTGTTTCAGAAAATGCTTCTGGGACTTTCACGCACAACAAGCTCTACACAAAATGGTGCGAAAAACAAAAAACAGCCAATGAGTGGCAGAGTACTGATGATGTACTGGATATATGATATTAACCCAATCTATATATTTATTTCCTAAACATTTAAATGCAATTGTTTGTCTTGTAAAAGCTTCTTCTATCAAAATCTTATGGCAAGATAACAACAAATTATGAAGCCATGCATAGTCATTTTGGTAAAATGATAACATCTGGTAACATCCAGCTCCCGTTACAGCAATGTTTCAGCGTAACGGCCAACATTTTCAGTTCGTCTCAACATGTGTCCATTCATTAAAAGTCTAGAAGAAGTTGTGGGACTAAATCTGTAGCTGAAAGTGGGTCATTAGGTAGTGCTGAACAAAGAGGAAGCACAGGGGCTGCGGTACGCGGTGCATTAAAAAGGGGTCTTTTCAAAGTGTGGGAGTGCGCAGAAGGTGGCAGTTTTTTTCAGGGAAGGGTCCCCTCAGCTCCTCCATCTGTCCGTCTGTCTGTCTCTGCAGAGGGTCCCAGCAGGGGGTCGGTGGCGCACCCCCTCCGATGCCCAGAACTGTGCCACGCCAGCACACAGCCGCGACGTAATATGGCCAGTGCCCTGTGCTGCCATCGGATGGGCGAGCCCGCTTTACCTGCTGCGATTCCATTACCAGGCTGCCTGTTCTTGCTCTTGAGTGTTTCTGTAGCATATTAAACAGATTAATAGAACAATGCTCCAGGGAGCGAGCGGCCTGTCAATCTCGGCTAAAAACACAAAAGCAGAAAATTAAAAAAGCCCATGGCTGAACTCCAGAGCCGATAAAACACACTGGAATCTGCAGAGGGGGGGCAGAAACACAGATGGTAAATATTTATTCTCCATCTCACCGCTTTAGAGACCACACAAACGCACACACGGAGGCACGCTTGCATGGGTACACACACACATAGGCATGCTTACACACACACACACACATCTACAAAAAAAAAAACACACACACATACAGAGCCCAGGATTAAGCTATAGGAGTGACATAGTAATAGGTGGCCAAAACTAAATTTTGCACCTGTACTATTTTTAGTATAGTGTGTGCTACTAATCTTCCATATGTGGTTCATGAATAAGAATGATTGTCTTGATTCACAGAAGTAAAGACAGATCGCCTCACCGTGTCCTGAGAGACTTGGAGAAAATTCACTCGGTGCTATCTTTTGTCTCTCTGAGAGATTCCTGGAAATTCCGGGTTAGTCTGTAGAGAGCGCAAACAGCATGTCTGCATCTGCTCTCACAATTAGGCTGAAGATGAAACACCGACTGAATCCACTCAAAGATCTGAGGTAGTTGGGCTTTTTCGTGAGCGTCCACATCAAATACCCATCACCAATTCGCCAAACTTAAACCTCCAATACACCAGATTACATCCATTCCCAAACGCCATGAAAGCATATAATCTCCTATTATAATTCTTCTCTCACACATGCTGTTGCCTGTTGTATGATTGTCCATTACATGACATTGTTTTTGACTAATCCAGTGTCTCTCTGGTGTCTCTGAGAGGTGTCTGGGCTGGTGTGGAGACAGTGTAGTGTATTAGCAGGTTAATTGCCCTGCTGCAGTGGCTGCTGGGTCACGTGAGGGTCCGCTCTGCTTTAATTGTGCGACGTCCCGTCGACTAACCTTTCTTAGCTAGCCTCTGGAGGGCAGGCAGAGGACCCACTGGCTGTCGGATCGCCATGACGGCAAGTTCAGGAGCACAAGTTCACAGCACCACCTGCTGGAGGGAATGTTACGGCTTAACAGTAATGCTTGGACATACTGTAATACTGTCACAACAGTGACATGCACATGTTCATGGAGTAAGGAGTATCGTAATGGTGCAGTTGGAATTATGGGAATGGGAGGCTGACAGATCATGGGAATTCTGCCAATCAGCGGTATAAAAACGAGAATTCTAACAGTCAACCGCAGATAAATTCAGCATGACCTTCAGAGATGACCTCTCTTGCACTGTCGCAGTCCACACTTTCTACCCTATCCTCCTCATCCTCGTCTCGTTTGCATTCCTCTCTACCCGCTCCCGGATCGTCTCAGCTCGGCAGCCCGGCCCAGCCCTGTCTGTTTTCATTCCCCTCTGAGAGGACAAGTAATTTAGGAGAGAGGAGAGCAGATGACCACTGGCTTCTGACCTTTTCTCCCTCAATTTAACTCCTCTATGTTGTGCTGCGAAAGTGGCAATCAGCCTAGGCAGAAGTGACACCCTCATCTGAGCACGACGGAGCCTCGCACACAATCACAGTGTCACTTTCTATCACCATGCGGCAGCGGGCAGGGGGAAGGGCAAGGTTCGCCGAAGATGCCACACCGATCTCTCTCATCCCTCCCGACTCTCCTGTACGGAGCAGTCCAGCGCAGGCATGCTTCATTAGTATGCAGAGTGCACCGCAGTGTCACACCAGTCAGTTTCTCAAATCATCCTTTGATTGTGTGTGTTATTATGTTAATATATTTTGGTTGTAACCGTGGTGATACAACACTGGAGTAAATGTTGTCATAAAGTGTTTATTTAATGCTCACTCCATAACAGCCACATTGATTCAAGGATGTAGAGGCAAGTAATAGTTCCCATGAAGCTTACACGAATTCTGGATCAGTTGGCCAATGATGGAAAAATAGCTTCCTATGACAGTTGCACATCTAATAATAAATATAAAAGGATCTCCCTATTATTATTATTATTATTATTATTATTGCGAAGCTGTAGATATCAACTAGGGCTCTTACCAGTCCGGAAAAACTGAAACATCAGCATTAACTAGCAGAGGAACTACGACTAGAGCATTTTCACTCAGAATTAATGAAACGATTTACTCCGTGCTTGTGTTCTCTTTATCAAGTCCTTCACTTAATCACCATTTAAAGTGTGAAATAAAGGTGAAACCACCTGCAGGTGAAACCACATGTCTGTTTTATCTGTAGAATATAGATTGCTGACCTATATGACATTATAATATGATAAATTAAATGTAACAACGTATCACTATCTGCACCGGGGTATTTCATTTAGCACACAGATTGAATTGTTATTCACAACGAACTGTATTGGATGTTAAAGTCTACTCTTATATCAAGTATTTCATCTTGTTTCTTTTCCATGTTAAATCATTTATTGTTCTAAACATTATATGAAAACTTCACTGACTTTTTCCCCCCACAGTGCAGCACTACTGTTAAATATCTACTAAATATCACCGTATATCACAGTATGTACTCTATGTATTGTGAAAATGTATTCGGGAATCACGGCATTTTTAGTAACATCCTAGTAACAAGCAATTCCTTCACACTATTATATATATATTATATATATAAATAAATAAATAAATAAAATCACCTGAACCTGGGCACATTATTTACGATAAATTACTAATGGCCTCTATTATTCTTAATTATTCTACAATATATTGTGCTATATTTTAATAGAAATATGGATGCGTTAAAATTATGACATTTTCCATGCTGTACCTCTAATTCAGTTAAAAAAAGTAAGGGGGGGGGGGGGGGGGGGGGGGGGGGTTCTTATGTACTGTGATCTATTCCTAAGGGGAAAATAATATTTGCATATTAGCTTGGCTTTGGTTGGACAAGTCATATTATTGTTCCCATCCCATGTATGAACGTTTGAATCAAAATTTCAGAAGACGTTTAGCAGTGACCCAAACTCATGTCACATGCATTTTGATGTTAAGACCACAGAAAAAAAAGAAACTTTATCTTTTTAGGTGACCGATGAATCATATGCAGTATGATCAGGCGCATAAACTAAGAAGTATTCAATGTGGTAGACGTTTTTAAATTAAAATGTTTTTTTTTTTTTGCTAATGTAAGTAGGTCAGGTTCTGGCTTTCAGGTTGTCTTTACTTATTTTTTATTTATTTTCATTCTTTCTAGATGAAAATTCATACACTGCACTGTCACTATCTGTATTTGTATCTGTAACTCTTTAATGTTCCAAATATGCGTATCTATATGTGTATTCAGATTTAAACCAGAAGTGGGTGTGGCCTAAAATTTAAATATTGGACACTGGAAAAATCCCAGAGGTAGAAAAGTGGGCAGTGTCAGCATGGTGTATGAATTCTGGCTCTGACAGTTTCTTGTATCTTTTTCAAAAACATTACCATATTCGGCATACCCCGACATATTTTTCATTAGTTTAAAATGTCCCAGTGATGTTCGACAATATCCAACACATTATGCCAGCTCTAAGACTCAGTCAGTCAATGCATATTAAAATGCTGAACCATTAGTCAATGGTTGTGAAGTAGAGGAAGGAGGACGTCAAGGGACTGGATTGTACTGCCTCCTCAATATCAGTAAGTTGCACCACTGTTGCTAACAGACTTGCCACTTGTGTGTGGATGAACCCACACCAGTGTGAAATACACGGATAAGCATGCTTACAACTAACACGTTATATCATGAGCTGCCATGAAATAGAGTGGCTCTGAGGGGATCTGCTACAAAGTGCCATATGCAAAATCGTAACACGAGGCATAACACAAGAAAGGATTGGATCAATGGATTACGCATATGTGCTTATGGGTTTGCAGAGGCAACTGAGAGGCAAAGAGAGTTCACAAAAGAACCAGATGTGTCAAATAAAACAACATCAAAAACAACTTAGAGGAGAATGTAGCACTATATCTGACCGACGTTTAGGTCTCCTGTTTTCCCACTGGCTTTGACTTCGCATGTGGGTTTGAAAAAAGTCCTAAATAATGCTATGCCTCAGAGGGGATATTATCATTTAAAAAGATCCTGTCATTGTGCGACTCATCCCCTCTGTGCTGAAAATGAAATTGTCTGATGTGCAAGATTTACCTTTGCTGGGTTTGGCCCCGTTAAGGCGAGAAGGTCACGGCTCCACGTGTCATCTTGTCGCACCACCAGGGTGGCTCCAATTTACACACAGAGCCGCTCTGCATTTCAAAGGACCTCCTGTTAGTGATCGCTCTCGGCGGCCCGCAGACACAAGATTAGGCCAGCTGGAAAAACCACTCGCCGCTTCCCCCACATTTACATTTTCATTTTCATATTATATTCCCCCTCATTCTCTCTCTCGCTGACGCTTTTCCCCTCCTGGGCCCTAACTAGCCACTCCAGAAACCCCTGGAGCTGGGCTACTCCGTCTCTCAGTCCTCCATCTCACTTCAGCCCTCTAGCCCACACCTGCACCGCACCTGATGAAATAATTAATGAAACTTTTGATGTAAAAAAAAAAAAAAAAAAAAAAAAAAAACACACAACAAATAATACATTTTGCAGGCAAAGCGGCTTTTACGTATTTCATCTGATTGAAATACGTTGATTTGAGAACAGACTTGGATCAAAGAGTTTAAATACATCAATGTGAGACATACCAAACACATTCAAACAATATCGTGAAGAAAAGATTAAATGAACTGGAGATAAAAGGAGATTCCCCTGCAATTCTAAATTTTGCATTGAAGCAAATATTACTGTTCTGATTTAGCTATATTACTGTGCTGTTGTACCACTAAAGCAAAATCTGTGGGGATTTTTTTTTTTTTTTTTTTTTGCTCACCTCAAGAGAAACGAGATAGAAAGGATACAGTTAGTGTTAGGGACTACAACAGAGTTCATACCGTTCATTTAAACAAATTCAAAATGAAACTGAACCACATTCGACCTGATTTCATTCGAATCTGTATCACTTTTCATGCGATATACATGAGGTTGATTATTGCCCTAAGAACATGAAATTGTCTTGTTTTCCATTAAAGTTTTATGATCCGATTTCAATTTTAACTGATACAAAGAGGATCTTATACGTGACAAACTATTGTGGACTATACCATAATCATATTCCCATTTTACATAACGTGGCAACAGATGTCTGGAGTGATTCAGCTCAGTTACTAAGAGTGTCAGTACTGGATCAGTGATATTAGCATATTTTCTATTAGTATTCAACAAGTTTATTATCATGCTAGCTAATATTTGAGAGATTAGGAATAAAGCTGTTTTTAGTTAGCGAATGTTTTCCTATGTTCCTTGGACCCATGGTTAAAGGAGCTCCAATTTACCACCAGTAACCAAAAGCATCGTGATATAAGGCAGATGTTTTTGTTTTTTTTTAATTTTGTTGTGATTTTTTCTCACACAATTCCTACAGTAAGTAAATTTAACAATTAATACTTTTCTACTTTATACGCAGGTATTTCAATGATTTATTTAGATAGATGTGTAATTGTGCTTTTAAGTGAGTAAAGATTTTGAGGACTTTTACCATCTCAGGTATTGTTAATAGAAAAAAACTTCAACATCTAAGAAATACTGGCATCCATTTTGAACTGTGGACTAAGCAAGACTCAGATACCCAAGTGTATGCATATTATGCACATCAGTTGGTGTGCATGTGTGTGCGTATGTGTTTGTGGGAGGGAGAGGTTGTAGATAGAGTGCTAAATTTATGGTGGCAAAGCCCAGCTGACAGTCCCGACCTCATGCGTCGTCCCATCCACTTTGAATTTGACTGCTATCTAATGAAGAAGAAATAGTTTTGTTCTTTTGTCCCCCAGATTTCTTTAGTCTAAACACTTCTGTCTCTCGGGCTGATCTTGTTTACCTTGTGCGCGCAGTAACCTCATTCTGAGTGCCATTCAATGGACTTAAAGGGCTAGAGAGGTACAGTGATACATTGCACACGTAAATGCCAATGACTCCCCCTGCATATTAAGACCCAAAAGCTACACTCGCAATGTATTCTCATTATTTTGTTTTAGGCTCTCTAAGAGCAGATGAAAACTAAGCCACTGGTGTCAGGGACAGCTTGTTACTGTATAAAAGTCCAGTGGTCAAAAAGATAGGCCATTGCTATGATTAATGTAGAGTAACAGCCTTACACAGAGGCTAATCGAAGGTTATAGAGTGAAATTAATGTTGGCCTAACTGAGCCATATATTGTAATAAGAGATTCTGTTTTTTTAATCTCAGGGTACATGAATGAATATCTTGAATGAATGAATATCTTGGCTATCATTGTATATCTTAATTACATCAAATCTTGCCAAAATAAAGACAGAAAATCAGCATTGCTTTTTTTTTTTTTTTTTCCCTAAAGCTATTTCTGACCACTTTTTTCAGGGTTGACTCTAAGGAATATTCTAAAAAGTCATTTCTGATAAATCCAGTGGCATGTTTCTATCCTGCCGGTGCTTACCAACGTGACGATGTCATGCGAGTATCTAGCGTGGGACGGAGACAGCAAAGCAGGGAGAAGGAACAGAGCAGAAAAGGGTGGAAAACTCGTTTTACATTTTCGGCATGTACCTCACAGCAGACAGCTGACCTTCAGCACAGTCACGCTTGGATGGATAACAACACTCAAATTAGGTCCATTCCACAGGAGTACATGAAACAGCCACAGCACTTTAAAGTTGTTCAATTACATTATCCTTTTAATTTCTGTCTTACATGCAATCAAATGTACTTCTCAGTCACTCAGTCTCTCTCTCTCTCTCTCTCTCTCACACACACACACACACACACACACACATACTCAGGAAAGAAAACTACCTGGTAGTACTGAATGTGCTTGGCATACACACAAGGAGAATGACGGTAAAAGAACAAGGCGTATAAACAAAGAAAGAATCTGAGTGGAGCACAGATCGGTGTGCCAGAAAGCAGAGACCTCAATCTGCAAATGTAGCTGAAATATCTTAATCTCTCAGAAATATGTCAGTTTCCTGCCTTCTGTAAGTAGACACTTACATAAAAGAAAAATCGTCAATATTGTCTTATTTTACTGTTTTATTACTGTGTGATAGATTAAAGGAATAAGATAGGCTCGCTCGTTCCTCTGTCCTGCTTGCGCTCCCTCCTCCAACTGCCTATTTTATTTTCAGGGGTTTTGAATCCCCAAGCTTTTCAAGAGGAGCGGCTGTGTGGACAGCACCCAGACATTACTATTCAGTGCGGCTTTGTGTGTGTGCGTGTGTCTGAGAGGGAGAGGGAGAGTGCACAAGTGTATGTGTGTGTGTGTGTGTGTGTGTGGTGGGGGAGTGGGTGAGGTTGAGATTGGGGGGGGTGTATTTTCAGGAGATTTACTATAATTATATGACAAAATGCTGGCAAATCTCACCGGGTGCAGAACACAGGCACAGGGGTCAGGGGATGGAGCACTTTTGGCGGGGTAATTTGTAAATGTCATTCAGGTGGGCTTCTCTGTCAAAGCTTGGCTTCCACTGCAGGCTTTTTCATGCAGATTATTCAAACCAGGCAACCTGCTCGGCTTCCCTGGACCAATTCAGCCGGCCTGCTCGTCACTTTGATCCTTCAATGTTTGCGCTTTTACACGCAGCATAATGTTAAGCATACTGTATATGTGCTGCATTTGGGTGTTATAGATGGGAAAATTCATCTATCTATATTTTATGCTAATGGTACAAATCAATGCCACAATCTGTATCTGTTTAGTGCTCCAAATCTCTGGACCTGGATCTCTCTATTCCGATTTTTTTTTTTAACCCAAAGTGGAAGGTGTTTTTTAATGCTACCAGAAACATGGGAAAAGTGCTAGAGGTAGAAATGCCAGCTCTTGTCAGCATGGTCTGTGAATTCTGGCTCTGACAGTTCCTTATTGTTCTCAACTAGAGATGTGCACAATTTTTTAATCCAGTTTTCACAGATATTATTTTTGTTTGTACCTGCCTACAATATATTGTACCAAATTTAGTTGCCTCTAAACTCCCCCCCCCCCCCCCAAAAAAAAAAAAAAAAAAAAACCCCAGGAGGTCTAGTCTTGTTAGTTTTATGACCAATGATTTGTTGTTAAGATGATTAATTGCTTAATATTTTGCCATTTTCAGTGGAAAAATTGCTTAAAAAGAACAAACTTCTTATAACTTATGACTACACCTCATAAACAAAATAATCCTAATAAAACAAAATATATTTCTTTAATGGAAATAAAATCGATTCATTTACAAGGTACTGTAAGCCATTTTAAGTACATTTTTAATCCAAACCTGTGTCACATTCAGCAAATGAGCACACTAACGAAAAAAGAAAAAGAAAAGACTGATATATATCACTATCTCTCTCTCTCATATATATACACATACATATATATCACATTTTAGCTAATACATCTGAAAAATTTACAAACAAATTTCCCTGATATTCCCTGATTTCAATCCCAAAATGATACAATTCCCTGAGTTTCCATGACTGGAATAGACTTTATTAAATTTCCATGACCTGTGGGAACCTGTAGTATGTTTCAAAACTAAAGATTCGGCATGGGTTTTTATCATTTTTAGCAAAAACAACAAAATAAAAACATTAAAGAGATTGGTGCTGTATAGTATATATGTTTTTTTCACTGTTTGTTTCTTTAGAGTCTCAGTAACACTGAATAAGAGAAATATATTCAAGGAAAGTAAGACATCTACTGGAGTGCCTGACATCTATGTCCACTGAAGACAGGTTAGTTCGTAGAAGTGTAATTAGATGTGGTTCAAATGACCCAAACCTGGTTTAATTCTGTTGCTACAGACTAAGTAATCATTGCAGCACAGTCCATGCCCGAATCAATGTGCTATTACTATTATCTTTTAAAAGAGCAGGCTCATTCTCTCTCAAGTGGGCCATCAGTGTTACCTTTAACCCATCCATTTAGATGCCTTGCAAAAGATTCAGTGTTTTCCATTTGGCATTTATTTAAGGGCCACTGCAGGCTCTTTGCTAAATCATCCCATTTTCACTCTAATTCCAGGACAGATTAATAGATTTGCCATGACTAAAATATTGTTTGGCTCATGTTGCAAAACCTTGAACGCATCATTATGGAGATTTTAGGAAATCTTTCTGCAGATTTCAATAAAATGACTGTACCTGAAGTGATGTTAAATGACGTTAAGTAATTAAAAAACAATGATCCTCATGATACACTGACTGACCTTGCACAACCCTGTGGAAATTTTCAACAATGGCCACAGAAAATGTGTGGTAATATTTTGCTAATTATAGTTCATGACAGATAATGTTTATGACTGGTTGCTAAGCAGACATTAAACCCAAGAAGCTTCTTACTTGAAGATCTTCAGTCTTCAATAACCTCCCATTCTTTGACCTGGTTAACTCCCAATTGCCATTCACACTGGTAAAATGTCAAATTCATTTTCAGGTATAAGTTTTAGAAGAAGAATGACACCAATTATACCCATCTGGTCAATTTGTGACTCTTCCACTCTATATAGTACTCAACCCTTCTTCTGCTTCCTTCTTCAGACAGAAATCAAACGCCCTCCTATTCCACAGGGCTCTCAACTTTACCTCCAGTGACCAATTTTTCAGTCTCCCAACACTGCTGCAGCCACCCTCATCCAGACTCTCACCATCTCTAGACTCAATTTTTGCCATCTTGTCTCACAATCATCCCAATCTTCCAGACCCCAGCTGTCACATGCTCTCAAATCTGACAGAACAATATCACATAGAGAACATAGAGGAAATCCATCTCTCCAACAAAGCAAGCAAATGTCCAATATTGCAGGAAAACAGCCAGTTTCCATTATTTCAAGCTTAGTGCATGCTTATCTAACCCATGCAAATTATTCTCCAACTTTCTTTTTTAATCCGCCTCCTTAACACCCCGTCCCCACCCCCATACACTATCTCACTGCAGATGACTTCATGGCATATTCTCAACACAGAAAAAGGGGGTAAACCTATCAAAATGCATACACTACGTTCTTGAGCTTACAGGTGTGTCTCAAAAAATTAGAATATTGTGAAAAAGTTAATTTTTTCCATAATTTAATTTAAAAAGTGGAACTTTCATATATTCTAGATTCATTACACATAAAGTGAAATATTTCAAGCCTTTTTTTGCTTTAATCTTGATTATCTTAAAGCTCATGGAAATAAAATTAAAAAAATCCAGTATCTCAAAATATTAGAATAAATTCAATTCAATGAAATTTTATTTGTTTAGCGCTTTTTACAATGGTCATCGTCTCAAAGCAGCTTTACAGAAATATATAAACATAGGATACAGATTTTAAGTGTATGAATTTATCCCAATTGAGCAAGCCGGTGGCGACAGTGGCAAGGAAAAACTCCCTAAGATGTTATGAGGAAGAAACCTTGAGAGGAACCAGACTCAGAAGGGAACCCATCCTCATCTGGGTATTGTCGACCTTCTGAAAAGTATGTTAATTTATGCACTCAGTACTTGGTCGAGACTCCTTTTGTATGAGTTACTGCATCAGTGCAGTGTGGCATGGAGGCAATCAGCCTGTGACACTGCTGAGGTTTTATAGAATCCCAGGTTGCTTTGATAGCGGCCTTCAGCTCGTCTGTATAGTTTGGTCTGGTGTCTCTCATAGATTCTCTATGGGGTTCAGGTCAGGCGAGTTGGCTGGCCAATCAAGCACAGTAATACCATGCTCAGCAAACCAGTTACTAGTAGTTTTGTCCTGCTGGAAAAGGAAAATCAGCATCTATATAAAGCTTTTCAGCAGATGGAAGCATGAAATGCTCTAAAATCTCCTGGTAGACGCTGCATTGACTCTTGACTTGAGAAAACACAGTGGACCAACACCAGCAGCTGACACGGCACCCCAAATCATCACTGACTGTGGAAACTTCACACTGGACTTCAAGCAACTTGGATTCTGTGCCTCTCCACTCTTCCTCCAGACTCCGGGACCTTGATTTCCAAATGAAATGCAAAATTTACTTTCGTCTGAAAAGAGGACTCTGGACCACTAAGCAATGGTCCAGTTCTTTTTCTCCTTAGCCCAGGTAAGACGCTTCTGACATTGTCTCTGGTTCAGGAGTGGCTTGACACTAGGAATGCGACACTGTGGCATTTCTGTATTATAAATTCTTACAATACATTCTTATCTATTCTAATATTTTGAGATACTGGATTTTTGAAAGCTCATGTAAGGAGAGATGGCATATTCTTTCACCCCTGTCAATCACAGCAAGACTAGTCAATCTTGGATGTCTGTGAGCTCATGTATGTTGAAGAGACCCTGGATGGTATCTGTCATATGATAAGGAAGAGCTGGCTGTTTGGGATTAATTACTTTTTTTTTTAATTACATTTGCTCTTCCCGAGTCCAGTGATCGGTGAAAAAATGACAAGTGATAAAGTCCCATCCATCTACAAATTGGCTTAAGTTAGTCCTTTACTTTCAAAACCTAATTCCAATTCAAAAACACTAAACTATTTCAGTTCAAGACCATGGAATGGCTGGTTTTGTCACAAGTATCATCTCAGCCCCAGGAGTTCAATCTTTTGGACACAAAACACTCTGGTTTCAATGCTAGTGAATCACCAAATGATTTATGATATCTTGTTTTCAACATTGCATATCTTTTTGACTGGTGTTCCACTGGGATCAGTTCTAAGTACACTCCAATTTCTGTGGGGGGGGGTTTTCTTGACTACTAACATTGCAGATTAATTGCCTTTATTCACTGGTCATCAAAAACCAAATGATGGCTGTAATTGCAAATATAGCTTGTCTTCCTAAAAAGTATTTTCTGTGAAACTGTGAATAAATGAACCAAAGCAATCTGTATACTATATACTTACAATATTCCACTTCTCTCAAAGAGGGCTATCAACTATCATACAGAGGGAACTGACTACCACTGTGACATTTCAACACCTGAGGGTAAAGCTTGAAAAACATGGAGCTGATGTACATGAAGCATTCAAGAAAATGTTAGCTGAAATATCAAGACATCCTCATTGTTCAACTCTTACATGTTGCTAAGAAGACTGAAGTCCTTTCTTGGTAATCTTAAAATACACCTCAAGGCTGTTCATCGTTCAAGAACATCCTATAAATCTAATATAGATCAAATGTATTTGCACAATATACTGTAAGTCTAAAATGCTTAGGCACTCTTCAGTGATATATGGTCCGATAGTCTGAGCCCTCATTGAAATATGTTTTTTTTTTCCATTTAAATTTAGAAATAAACAAAAGGTTTAAAATTCAGAAATATTTAAAACAAAGAAAGTAAAATGTTCAATATCTTGAATATCCAATATTCAAGATTCTGCACTATTTTTAGGTCCCTATTTAAATATAAGCAAATTTATATTGACCATGATGTTGACCATGTTAACTGCTTTGTACAAAAGGTCAGACTTGTGCCTAATCTCTTCTACTGAAGCATGTGTTCACAGGACACACCAATGGATCTTAAGGTTTCGCACAACTTGTGGGGTCCATGCCAGCTCGAGTGCACACCGTCACTGAGGCAAAATGGGGACGTACCAAATACTAAGACACTCTGAAAAATAGGTCAATATTTTACAGATTCTACTATTTTTTACTCATGTTGTTGTCAATAATCTAATTTGTTGTATTAAATTAGAAAATAGAAGTATTTTCACTAGTGCACTCAGACATTTGGACTTCTCTGTATATATAGCAAATACATGAGCAATATTGAAAAGTATACATGAGCAAATCTCACTTCTTCTACACTGTATTGTGTGTTTCCACAGTCTTCGCTTTCATAAGCATCATAGCTCTGAAATAGGACATGATAAATTACAGTATTTTTTGATAACTGCTATAATAGTGATACTGGAGTGAGATTTACGCCTATTCTATGCAAGTTCACCATGTTGCCTATCCCCATTTCTTCTATCTCAAGATAACTGGGATGTCCACTGTGTGGGTGCGTGCTGCCTTGACCATGCTATTAGGCTACAAGCTGGGATTCAAATTATCTTCATAAAAAGAGTCCAATCAAAGCCTGTGCAGAGTTCCTACCTTGTTGCATCAATATTCTGCAATGTTTACTTATTAATCCCAAATCTCCAGTTTGATTTGAGGTGTACAGTCAAGAAAGCTAAAAAGGAGAGCTGTTCACAAATAAGAGATGCTACATTCAGACTTAGATCAAGGCTGTCTCTAGTGATTAAATGTTAATTAAGCCTGAAATAATAGAACAAGGTTTAACATTGAACTTCGATGCACGAGGTGAGTTTGGACATAAATATGAAAACATTTGATCAGTAGTTCATGGAGTCTGAGCCTAGTGCTGTCCTTCACACGCTGCAGGTCTTCCTGAAGCCCAATACTATAAGAACTTAATGCCATCAGGAACCAAGCCATTTGAATGTTTTTTATTCATAGCACATGTGGTGCATAAAAAAACCTCAGGATTAATTTAGGTAGCAGTAAACACACAGCTGTGCCAAGATTCTAGTATTGCACCGTGCATTTGTTCATGGATACTGGACTCCTACTGAGTGGCTCAGACATACAGTGCACACGGAGTATTTTGGTCAAAGTCTATAAACATACTGAGAGCATCATAAATGTTATGATGGTTTTATTTCTCGGTCCAGCACAGTGCCTTAGCAGGGTGTGAATGGATATTGTAGTTAATGGACCAGCAATCCAAGGCACAGATCTATTTGATTCATACTGACCATGGTGCACTTTCACCAGGAGTGGACAGTGGGCTTTGAACAACAGTCTGCAGTTGATACATCATCTGTCGGCATGATCCTTAATGGCGATGACAATGTTTGCACTTTCATTCACTCGGGGAAAAAGTCTCCGTGTCATCAGCTATATGACTTCTCATTATGGACATGCTTGAGCAGTCCACAGCTTGCTTGCAGTCAGGTACTGTTTTATGTGGATGATATCCACAAGATAATATCCACCAGCACAAGTACTGGGGTAAATCAAATATGTGATAGAGGGAGGCTAAAAAGCAACAACAGCAAAATTACATTTCCCATTTCAAAATCATTTTCCCTTCGTTTTTGTAACTCTGTCTCCAACAGGAACTGCCTTTATGCTCTTTTATGCTTTCAACCATTATCAACTGATTTAGCCCCAAGCGCACAAGTTTAAAAAGGAAAAGCCCATCACAAAGAAGTCTCAAATGGTCAAACTGCAGCAATCTCAGAGATAAAACACACTGCATTACCACTATGCAGACAGCACGAGAGGTCATGTTTAAATGAGTGTGAGCACCACAGCAGCTCACTATGACTGTTTATAAATGCCAGCAAGGTCACATTTTAACTCTGAAAACTTTTTTTTTTCGGTAACAATTTGCCTAAAGTGTTCATAGTGCTACCAGATACCTATATAAGCCTTACATAAGCCCTTTTTAACAACTGACATAAACCTATATAAACATTTATAAAGGCTTTTCCAACAAGTGGTTATTATAAATGTTTTTGTGATTGTTGCAGCCAAAAATGCCGGCTTTTTCTGCGGCTTTTTTCAAAAATCCGAAACGTGACTTGTTGAGATTTTTTTTTTTTGTGCTTTTTTGCAGAAAACTATTTGAATTGATGAAATTACAATTGCGCAAAACTGTTTTGCAGAGTTTTTCTCTGTGATGTTTGTAGGTAAGTGAGACCTTTAAGCTGTACTCATGAATCGAAGAGGGCTTTGGCTGAAAGTGCGTTGTGATGACATCATTCGTCGCGTCTCGGCCCAAATCTGTGGAAAATCGTTTTGAAAAATTGTAACTTCCTTTGAATATTGCAGCGTTTGCTTGATTTTGTGTTTCTGAGATCGCATAGTTAACATAACATCCGAGTCAAGTGACAAAGTTGACATTAGGTTGTGTTGTGGCACTTTTTTGGGATGACATACTTTAACTGACTCTCTCATGACATATTTTTTCCTGACCCTTAAACATTTCTCTGTATTTTTGTGAAAACCTACCAGATGATAGTGCTATGGCAGAGTTATGTACATTTTCTCTGACCCAGAGTTCATTTTCATGTTTGCGTGAATCTGACACACTAGAATTAAAGCTACAGCAACAAACTCAGTTGTCATGACACTATAACATAATCTGGACAGTTGAGGTCATAATTTTACATACGCCTTGCAGAATCTGCAAAATGTTAATCATCCAAAAACAAAAATTAAGAACAATCATAAAAATTGCATGTGTTTTTTATTTAGTACTGCCCTGAATAATCATCTTGTTCAAAAGTTTACACCCCCCTCACTCTTAATGTATCGTGTTTCCTTCTTGAGCGTCAGTGAACGTTTGCACCTTTTGTTATAGTTGTGTACGAGTCCCTCAGTCGTCCTCAGTGTGAAAAGATGGATTTCAACATCATATAGCCACTGTTGGAAAGAGGTCAAATATGCAGAAGATGCTGGAAAACCAAAGAATGTGCAGGACCTGGAGGATTTTTCTGAAGAACAGTGGGCAGTTTAACTGCTCAGGACAAACAAGGGACTCATGAACAACTATCACAAAACATAAACACAGTCGTGGATCATCCAGGTAATGACACACAGTATTAATAATCAAGCGTATGTAAACTTTTGAACTGGTTCATTTGTGTAAATTCAGTTATTATTGTGTCTTGTGGACTATATGTAAACATCTGTTATGTGAAATAGCTGAATTTTTATGATCCCCCTTATTATTATTATTTTTTTTTTAATTATAAACATTTTGCAGATTCTGAAAGGAATATGTACACTTATGACCTACTGGAAGTAAAGTGTTGACTCATTTTCTGATATAAGGATTTTGTTTTGTTTTTTTTTTTAAGGAAAAGGAAAAAAACAAACGAACGGAGAAAACACATTGGAAAAATAAATCTGTGCAAGATGCAAGGCAGGAAGGTGTAAAACTGGCAGAGGTGTTAGTTTTAGTAAATATGTCTAAAAGCAATCAAACAATGTCCGGGCCAATCTCATCCTCATCATGATAAGAGGCGGCAGTCAGGTTGACTGGACGAGCGGGCAGCTCTCTAATCAGAGGCTGGACTGCCGTAATTGCCTGTTACAATCTATCTCTGCCACTGCCGGCCCCTGCCTTTCAACGGTATTAGAAAACAGCCCAGTTCATTTCAATACACCATGGAGCATCAAGCGAAATTGGCAGGGTAAATAGGAACTGCTGTTTATTTCCTACTTCCTCCTGTCGTGTTGGGGCTAAACACGGAGTAAAAGAGAGCGCTATTAGCCAGCAGAATCCACACAAACCACAGAAATTACTGTCAGCAGGTAACCTTCCGCAAGGTGCAAACAACGGAGGACA